>NW_027368907.1:0-46430 GCF_046119375.1 Phyllobates terribilis | reverse complement strand
AAACATTTCTGGACGTTTTTCAATGGCAAAAATCAATGAATATTGTAAATGCACAAACAGTAATATCTCCACATTGCAAGGTGCAATTCTGAAATTTTTTGCTTTTTCCTGTTAATCCTAGCATGATAAGAAGATTCAAAGAGAGTGAGATGCCAGCTCCTTTCATTCAGTCAGTAGCTTCAAACATTTCTGGTATATGAAAAACATGTTTTTCAATGGCAAAAATCAATGAATATTGTAAATGCACAAACAGTAATATCTCCACATTGCAAGGTGCAATTCTGAAATTTTTTGCTTTTTCCTGCTAATCCTAGCATGATAAAGAAGATTCAAAGAGAGTGAGATGCCAGCTCCTTTCATTCAGTCAGTAGCTTCAAACATTTCTGGTATATGAAAAACATTTCTGGGACGTTTTTCAATGGCAAAAATCAATGAATATTGTAAATGCACAAACAGTAATATCTCCACATTGCAAGGTGCAATTCTGAAATTTTTTGCTTTTTCCTGCTAATCCTAGCATGATAAAGAAGATTCAAAGAGAGTGAGATGCCAGCTCCTTTCATTCAGTCAGTAGCTTCAAACATTTCTGGTATATGAAAAACATGTTTTTCAATGGCAAAAATCAATGAATATTGTAAATGCACAAACAGTAATATCTCCACATTGCAAGGTGCAATTCTGAAATTTTTTGCTTTTTCCTGCTAATCCTAGCATGATAAAGAAGATTCAAAGAGAGTGAGATGCCAGCTCCTTTCATTCAGTCAGTAGCTTCAAACATTTCTGGTATATGAAAAACATGTTTTTCAATGGCAAAAATCAATGAATATTGTAAATGCACAAACAGTAATATCTCCACATTGCAAGGTGCAATTCTGAAATTTTTAGCTTTTTCCTGTTAATCCTAGCATGATAAAGAAGATTCAAAGAGAGTGAGATGCCAGCTCCTTTCATTCAGTCAGTAGCTTCAAACATTTCTGGTATATGAAAAACATGTTTTTCAATGGCAAAAATCAATGAATATTGTAAATGCACAAACAGTAATATCTCCACATTGCAAGGTGCAATTCTGAAATTTTTTGCTTTTTCCTGCTAATCCTAGCATGATAAAGAAGATTCAAAGAGAGTGAGATGCCAGCTCCTTTCATTCAGTCAGTAGCTTCAAACATTTCTGGTATATGAAACAGTTTTTCAATGGCAAAAATCAATGAATATTGTAAATGCACAAACAGTAATATCTCCACATTGCAAGGTGCAATTCTGAAATTTTTTGCTTTTTCCTGCTAATCCTAGCATGATAAAGAAGATTCAAAGAGAGTGAGATGCCAGCTCCTTTCATTCAGTCAGTAGCTTCAAACATTTCTGGTATATGAAAAACATGTTTTTCAATGGCAAAAATCAATGAATATTGTAAATGCACAAACAGTAATATCTCCACATTGCAAGGTGCAATTCTGAAATTTTTTGCTTTTTCCTGCTAATCCTAGCATGATAAAGAAGATTCAAAGAGAGTGAGATGCCAGCTCCTTTCATTCAGTCAGTAGCTTCAAACATTTCTGGACGTTTTTCAATGGCAAAAATCAATGAATATTGTAAATGCACAAACAGTAATATCTCCACATTGCAAGGTGCAATTCTGAAATTTTTTGCTTTTTCCTGCTAATCCTAGCATGATAAAGAAGATTCAAAGAGAGTGAGATGCCAGCTCCTTTCATTCAGTCAGTAGCTTCAAACATTTCTGGTATATGAAAAACATGTTTTTCAATGGCAAAAATCAATGAATATTGTAAATGCACAAACAGTAATATCTCCACATTGCAAGGTGCAATTCTGAAATTTTTTGCTTTTTCCTGCTAATCCTAGCATGATAAAGAAGATTCAAAGAGAGTGAGATGCCAGCTCCTTTCATTCAGTCAGTAGCTTCAAACATTTCTGGTATATGAAAAACATGTTTTTCAATGGCAAAAATCAATGAATATTGTAAATGCACAAACAGTAATATCTCCACATTGCAAGGTGCAATTCTGAAATTTTTTGCTTTTTCCTGCTAATCCTAGCATGATAAAGAAGATTCAAAGAGAGTGAGATGCCAGCTCCTTTCATTCAGTCAGTAGCTTCAAACATTTCTGGTATATGAAAAACATGTTTTTCAATGGCAAAAATCAATGAATATTGTAAATGCACAAACAGTAATATCTCCACATTGCAAGGTGCAATTCTGAAATTTTTAGCTTTCTCTGTTAATCCTAGCATGATAAAGAAGATTCAAAGAGAGTGAGATGCCAGCTCCTTTCATTCAGTCAGTAGCTTCAAACATTTCTGGACGTTTTTCAATGGCAAAAAATCAATGAATATTTTAAATGCACAAACAGTAATATCTCCACATTGCAAGGTGCAATTCTGAAATTTTTTGCTTTTTCCTGCTAATCCTAGCATGATAAAGAAGATTCAAAGAGAGTGAGATGCCAGCTCCTTTCATTCAGTCAGTAGCTTCAAACATTTCTGGTATATGAAAAACATGTTTTTCAATGGCAAAAATCAATGAATATTGTAAATGCACAAACAGTAATATCTCCACATTGCAAGGTGCAATTCTGAAATTTTTGCTTTTTCCTGCTAATCCTAGCATGATAAAGAAGATTCAAAGAGAGTGAGATGCCAGCTCCTTTCATTCAGTCAGTAGCTTCAAACATTTCTGGACGTTTTTCAATGGCAAAAATCAATGAATATTGTAAATGCACAAACAGTAATATCTCCACATTGCAAGGTGCAATTCTGAAATTTTTTGCTTTTTCCTGCTAATCCTAGCATGATAAAGAAGATTCAAAGAGAGTGAGATGCCAGCTCCTTTCATTCAGTCAGTAGCTTCAAACATTTCTGGTATATGAAAAACATGTTTTTCAATGGCAAAAATCAATGAATATTGTAAATGCACAAACAGTAATATCTCCACATTGCAAGGTGCAATTCTGAAATTTTTTGCTTTTTCCTGCTAATCCTAGCATGATAAAGAAGATTCAAAGAGAGTGAGATGCCAGCTCCTTTCATTCAGTCAGTAGCTTCAAACATTTCTGGTATATGAAAAACATGTTTTTCAATGGCAAAAATCAATGAATATTGTAAATGCACAAACAGTAATATCTCCACATTGCAAGGTGCAATTCTGAAATTTTTTGCTTTTTCCTGCTAATCCTAGCATGATAAAGAAGATTCAAAGAGAGTGAGATGCCAGCTCCTTTCATTCAGTCAGTAGCTTCAAACATTTCTGGTATTGAAAACGTTTTTCAATGGCAAAAATCAATGAATATTGTAAATGCACAAACAGTAATATCTCCACATTGCAAGGTGCAATTCTGAAATTTTTTGCTTTTTCCTGCTAATCCTAGCATGATAAAGAAGATTTAAAGAGAGTGAGATGCCAGCTCCTTTCATTCAGTCAGTAGCTTCAAACATTTCTGGTATATGAAAAACATGTTTTTCAATGGCAAAAATCAATGAATATTGTAAATGCACAAACAGTAATATCTCCACATTGCAAGGTGCAATTCTGAAATTTTTTGCTTTTTCCTGCTAATCCTAGCATGATAAAGAAGATTCAAAGAGAGTGAGATGCCAGCTCCTTTCATTCAGTCAGTAGCTTCAAACATTTCTGGACAGTTTTTCAATGGCAAAAATCAATGAATATTGTAAATGCACAAACAGTAATATCTCCACATTGCAAGGTGCAATTCTGAAATTTTTTGCTTTTCCTGCTAATCCTAGCATGATAAAGAAGATTCAAAGAGAGTGAGATGCCAGCTCCTTTCATTCAGTCAGTAGCTTCAAACATTTCTGGACGTTTTTCAATGGCAAAAATCAATGAATATTGTAAATGCACAAACAGTAATATCTCCACATTGCAAGGTGCAATTCTGAAATTTTTTGCTTTTTCCTGTTAATCCTAGCATGATAAAGAAGATTCAAAGAGAGTGAGATGCCAGCTCCTTTCATTCAGTCAGTAGCTTCAAACATTTCTGGTATATGAAAAACATGTTTTTCAATGGCAAAAATCAATGAATATTGTAAATGCACAAACAGTAGTATCTCCACATTGCAAGGTGCAATTCTGAAATTTTTTGCTTTTTCCTGCTAATCCTAGCATGATAAAGAAGATTCAAAGAGAGTGAGATGCCAGCTCCTTTCATTCAGTCAGTAGCTTCAAGCATTTCTGGTATATGAAAAACATGTTTTTCAATGGCAAAAATCAATGAATATTGTAAATGCACAAACAGTAATATCTCCACATTGCAAGGTACAATTCTGAAATTTTTTGCTTTTTCCTGCTAATCCTAGCATGATAAAGAAGATTCAAAGAGAGTGAGATGCCAGCTCCTTTCATTCAGTCAGTAGCTTCAAACATTTCTGGTATATGAAAAACATGTTTTTCAATGGCAAAAATCAATGAATATTGTAAATGCACAAACAGTAATATCTCCACATTGCAAGGTGCAATTCTGAAATTTTTTGCTTTTTCCTGCTAATCCTAGCATGATAAAGAAGATTCAAAGAGAGTGAGATGCCAGCTCCTTTCATTCAGTCAGTAGCTTCAAACATTTCTGGTATATGAAAAACTGTTTTTCAATGGCAAAAATCAATGAATATTGTAAATGCACAAACAGTAATATCTCCACATTGCAAGGTGCAATTCTGAAATTTTTTGCTTTTTCCTGCTAATCCTAGCATGATAAAGAAGATTCAAAGAGAGTGAGATGCCAGCTCCTTTCATTCAGTCAGTAGCTTCAAACATTTCTGGACGTTTTTCAATGGCAAAAATCAATGAATATTGTAAATGCACAAACAGTAATATCTCCACATTGCAAGGTGCAATTCTGAAATTTTTTGCTTTTTCCTGCTAATCCTAGCATGATAAAGAAGATTCAAAGAGAGTGAGATGCCAGCTCCTTTCATTCAGTCAGTAGCTTCAAACATTTCTGGTATATGAAAAACATGTTTTTCAATGGCAAAAATCAATGAATATTGTAAATGCACAAACAGTAATATCTCCACATTGCAAGGTGCAATTCTGAAATTTTTTGCTTTTTCCTGCTAATCCTAGCATGATAAAGAAGATTCAAAGAGAGTGAGATGCCAGCTCCTTTCATTCAGTCAGTAGCTTCAAACATTTCTGGTATATGAAAAACGTTTTTCAATGGCAAAAATCAATGAATATTGTAAATGCACAAACAGTAATATCTCCACATTGCAAGGTGCAATTCTGAAATTTTTGCTTTTTCCTGCTAATCCTAGCATGATAAAGAAGATTCAAAGAGAGTGAGATGCCAGCTCCTTTCATTCAGTCAGTAGCTTCAAACATTTCTGGTATATGAAAAACATGTTTTTCAATGGCAAAAATCAATGAATATTGTAAATGCACAAACAGTAATATCTCCACATTGCAAGGTGCAATTCTGAAATTTTTTGCTTTTTCCTGCTAATCCTAGCATGATAAAGAAGATTCAAAGAGAGTGAGATGCCAGCTCCTTTCATTCAGTCAGTAGCTTCAAACATTTCTGGTATATGAAAAACATGTTTTTCAATGGCAAAAATCAATGAATATTGTAAATGCACAAACAGTAATATCTCCACATTGCAAGGTGCAATTCTGAAATTTTTTGCTTTTTCCTGCTAATCCTAGCATGATAAAGAAGATTCAAAGAGAGTGAGATGCCAGCTCCTTTCATTCAGTCAGTAGCTTCAAACATTTCTGGTATATGAAAAACATGTTTTTCAATGGCAAAAATCAATGAATATTGTAAATGCACAAACAGTAATATCTCCACATTGCAAGGTGCAATTCTGAAATTTTTAGCTTTCTCTGTTAATCCTAGCATGATAAAGAAGATTCAAAGAGAGTGAGATGCCAGCTCCTTTCATTCAGTCAGTAGCTTCAAACATTTCTGGATGTTTTTCAATGGCAAAAATCAATGAATATTGTAAATGCACAAACAGTAATATCTCCACATTGCAAGGTGCAATTCTGAAATTTTTTGCTTTTTCCTGTTAATCCTAGCATGATAAAGAAGATTCAAAGAGAGTGAGATGCCAGCTCCTTTCATTCAGTCAGTAGCTTCAAACATTTCTGGTATATGAAAAACGTTTTTCAATGGCAAAAATCAATGAATATTGTAAATGCACAAACAGTAATATCTCCACATTGCAAGGTGCAATTCTGAAATTTTTGCTTTTTCCTGCTAATCATAGCATGATAAAGAAGATTCAAAGAGAGTGAGATGCCAGCTCCTTTCATTCAGTCAGTAGCTTCAAACATTTCTGGACGTTTTTCAATGGCAAAAATCAATGAATATTGTAAATGCACAAACAGTAATATCTCCACATTGCAAGGTGCAATTCTGAAATTTTTTGCTTTTTCCTGCTAATCCTAGCATGATAAAGAAGATTCAAAGAGAGTGAGATGCCAGCTCCTTTCATTCAGTCAGTAGCTTCAAACATTTCTGGTATATGAAAAACATGTTTTTCAATGGCAAAAATCAATGAATATTGTAAATGCACAAACAGTAATATCTCCACATTGCAAGGTGCAATTCTGAAATTTTTTGCTTTTTCCTGCTAATCCTAGCATGATAAAGAAGATTCAAAGAGAGTGAGATGCCAGCTCCTTCCATTCAGTCAGTAGCTTCAAACATTTCTGGTATATGAAAAACATGTTTTTCAATGGCAAAAATCAATGAATATTGTAAATGCACAAACAGTAATATCTCCACATTGCAAGGTGCAATTCTGAAATTTTTTGCTTTTTCCTGCTAATCCTAGCATGATAAAGAAGATTCAAAGAGAGTGAGATGCCAGCTCCTTTCATTCAGTCAGTAGCTTCAAACATTTCTGGAATGAAAAACTGTTTTTCAATGGCAAAAATCAATGAATATTGTAAATGCACAAACAGTAATATCTCCACATTGCAAGGTGCAATTCTGAAATTTTTTGCTTTTTCCTGCTAATCCTAGCATGATAAAGAAGATTCAAAGAGAGTGAGATGCCAGCTCCTTTCATTCAGTCAGTAGCTTCAAACATTTCTGGTATATGAAAAACATGTTTTTCAATGGCAAAAATCAATGAATATTGTAAATGCACAAACAGTAATATCTCCACATTGCAAGGTGCAATTCTGAAATTTTTTGCTTTTTCCTGCTAATCCTAGCATGATAAAGAAGATTCAAAGAGAGTGAGATGCCAGCTCCTTTCATTCAGTCAGTAGCTTCAAACATTTCTGGACGTTTTTCAATGGCAAAAATCAATGAATATTGTAAATGCACAAACAGTAATATCTCCACATTGCAAGGTGCAATTCTGAAATTTTTTGCTTTTTCCTGCTAATCCTAGCATGATAAAGAAGATTCAAAGAGAGTGAGATGCCAGCTCCTTTCATTCAGTCAGTAGCTTCAAACATTTCTGGATAGAAAACAGTTTTTCAATGGCAAAAATCAATGAATATTGTAAATGCACAAACAGTAATATCTCCACATTGCAAGGTGCAATTCTGAAATTTTTTGCTTTTTCCTGCTAATCCTAGCATGATAAAGAAGATTCAAAGAGAGTGAGATGCCAGCTCCTTTCATTCAGTCAGTAGCTTCAAACATTTCTGGACGTTTTTCAATGGCAAAAATCAATGAATATTGTAAATGCACAAACAGTAATATCTCCACATTGCAAGGTGCAATTCTGAAATTTTTTGCTTTTTCCTGCTAATCCTAGCATGATAAAGAAGATTCAAAGAGAGTGAGATGCCAGCTCCTTTCATTCAGTCAGTAGCTTCAAACATTTCTGGACGTTTTTCAATGGCAAAAATCAATGAATATTGTAAATGCACAAACAGTAATATCTCCACATTGCAAGGTGCAATTCTGAAATTTTTTGCTTTTTCCTGCTAATTCTAGCATGATAAAGAAGATTCAAAGAGGGTGAGATGCCAGCTCCTTTCATTCAGTCAGTAGCTTCAAACATTTCTGGTATATGAAAAACATGTTTTTCAATGGCAAAAATCAATGAATATTGTAAATGCACAAACAGTAATATCTCCACATTGCAAGGTGCAATTCTGAAATTTTTTGCTTTTTCCTGCTAATCCTAGCATGATAAAGAAGATTCAAAGAGAGTGAGATGCCAGCTCCTTTCATTCAGTCAGTAGCTTCAAACATTTCTGGACGTTTTTCAATGGCAAAAATCAATGAATATTGTAAATGCACAAACAGTAATATCTCCACATTGCAAGGTGCAATTCTGAAATTTTTTGCTTTTTCCTGCTAATCCTAGCATGATAAAGAAGATTCAAAGAGAGTGAGATGCCAGCACCTTTCATTCAGTCAGTAGCTTCAAACATTTCTGGACGTTTTTCAATGGCAAAAATCAATGAATATTGTAAATGCACAAACAGTAATATCTCCACATTGCAAGGTGCAATTCTGAAATTTTTTGCTTTTTCCTGCTAATCCTAGCATGATAAAGAAGATTCAAAGAGAGTGAGATGCCAGCTCCTTTCATTCAGTCAGTAGCTTCAAACATTTCTGGTATATGAAAAACATGTTTTTCAATGGCAAAAATCAATGAATATTGTAAATGCACAAACAGTAATATCTCCACATTGCAAGGTGCAATTCTGAAATTTTTTGCTTTTTCCTGCTAATCCTAGCATGATAAAGAAGATTCAAAGAGAGTGAGATGCCAGCTCCTTTCATTCAGTCAGTAGCTTCAAACATTTCTGGTATATGAAAAACATGTTTTTCAATGGCAAAAATCAATGAATATTGTAAATGCACAAACAGTAATATCTCCACATTGCAAGGTGCAATTCTGAAATTTTTTGCTTTTTCCTGCTAATCCTAGCATGATAAAGAAGATTCAAAGAGAGTGAGATGCCAGCTCCTTTCATTCAGTCAGTAGCTTCAAACATTTCTGGACGTTTTTCAATGGCAAAAATCAATGAATATTGTAAATGCACAAACAGTAATATCTCCACATTGCAAGGTGCAATTCTGAAATTTTTGCTTTTTCCTGCTAATCCTAGCATGATAAAGAAGATTCAAAGAGAGTGAGATGCCAGCTCCTTTCATTCAGTCAGTAGCTTCAAACATTTCTGGACGTTTTTCAATGGCAAAAATCAATGAATATTGTAAATGCACAAACAGTAATATCTCCACATTGCAAGGTGCAATTCTGAAATTTTTTGCTTTTTCCTGCTAATCCTAGCATGATAAAGAAGATTCAAAGAGAGTGAGATGCCAGCTCCTTTCATTCAGTCAGTAGCTTCAAACATTTCTGGACGTTTTTCAATGGCAAAAATCAATGAATATTGTAAATGCACAAACAGTAATATCTCCACATTGCAAGGTGCAATTCTGAAATTTTTTGCTTTTTCCTGCTAATTCTAGCATGATAAAGAAGATTCAAAGAGGGTGAGATGCCAGCTCCTTTCATTCAGTCAGTAGCTTCAAACATTTCTGGTATATGAAAAACATGTTTTTCAATGGCAAAAATCAATGAATATTGTAAATGCACAAACAGTAATATCTCCACATTGCAAGGTGCAATTCTGAAATTTTTTGCTTTTTCCTGCTAATCCTAGCATGATAAAGAAGATTCAAAGAGAGTGAGATGCCAGCTCCTTTCATTCAGTCAGTAGCTTCAAACATTTCTGGTATATGGAAACATGTTTTTCAATGGCAAAAATCAATGAATATTGTAAATGCACAAACAGTAATATCTCCACATTGCAAGATGCAATTCTGAAATTTTTTGCTTTTTCCTGCTAATCCTAGCATGATAAAGAAGATTCAAAGAGAGTGAGATGCCAGCTCCTTTCATTCAGTCAGTAGCTTCAAACATTTCTGGACGTTTTTCAATGGCAAAAATCAATGAATATTGTAAATGCACAAACAGTAATATCTCCACATTGCAAGGTGCAATTCTGAAATTTTTTGCTTTTTCCTGCTAATCCTAGCATGATAAAGAAGATTCAAAGAGAGTGAGATGCCAGCTCCTTTCATTCAGTCAGTAGCTTCAAACATTTCTGGACGTTTTTCAATGGCAAAAATCAATGAATATTGTAAATGCACAAACAGTAATATCTCCACATTGCAAGGTGCAATTCTGAAATTTTTTGCTTTTTCCTGCTAATTCTAGCATGATAAAGAAGATTCAAAGAGGGTGAGATGCCAGCTCCTTTCATTCAGTCAGTAGCTTCAAACATTTCTGGTATATGAAAAACATGTTTTTCAATGGCAAAAATCAATGAATATTGTAAATGCACAAACAGTAATATCTCCACATTGCAAGGTGCAATTCTGAAATTTTTTGCTTTTTCCTGCTAATCCTAGCATGATAAAGAAGATTCAAAGAGAGTGAGATGCCAGCTCCTTTCATTCAGTCAGTAGCTTCAAACATTTCTGGACGTTTTTCAATGGCAAAAATCAATGAATATTGTAAATGCACAAACAGTAATATCTCCACATTGCAAGGTGCAATTCTGAAATTTTTTGCTTTTTCCTGCTAATCCTAGCATGATAAAGAAGATTCAAAGAGAGTGAGATGCCAGCTCCTTTCATTCAGTCAGTAGCTTCAAACATTTCTGGTATATGAAAAACATGTTTTTCAATGGCAAAAATCAATGAATATTGTAAATGCACAAACATTAATATCTCCACATTGCAAGGTGCAATTCTGAAATTTTTTGCTTTTTCCTGCTAATCCTAGCATGATAAAGAAGATTCAAAGAGAGTGAGATGCCAGCTCCTTTCATTCAGTCAGTAGCTTCAAACATTTCTGGTATATGAAAAACATGTTTTTCAATGGCAAAAATCAATGAATATTGTAAATGCACAAACAGTAATATCTCCACATTGCAAGGTGCAATTCTGAAATTTTTTGCTTTTTCCTGCTAATCCTAGCATGATAAAGAAGATTCAAAGAGAGTGAGATGCCAGCTCCTTTCATTCAGTCAGTAGCTTCAAACATTTCTGGACGTTTTTCAATGGCAAAAATCAATGAATATTGTAAATGCACAAACAGTAATATCTCCACATTGCAAGGTGCAATTCTGAAATTTTTTGCTTTTTCCTGCTAATCCTAGCATGATAAAGAAGATTCAAAGAGAGTGAGATGCCAGCTCCTTTCATTCAGTCAGTAGCTTCAAACATTTCTGGTATATGAAAAACATGTTTTTCAATGGCAAAAATCAATGAATATTGTAAATGCACAAACAGTAATATCTCCACATTGCAAGGTGCAATTCTGAAATTTTTTGCTTTTTCCTGCTAATCCTAGCATGATAAAGAAGATTCAAAGAGAGTGAGATGCCAGCTCCTTTCATTCAGTCAGTAGCTTCAAACATTTCTGGACGTTTTTCAATGGCAAAAATCAATGAATATTGTAAATGCACAAACAGTAATATCTCCACATTGCAAGGTGCAATTCTGAAATTTTTTGCTTTTTCCTGCTAATCCTAGCATGATAAAGAAGATTCAAAGAGAGTGAGATGCCAGCTCCTTTCATTCAGTCAGTAGCTTCAAACATTTCTGGACGTTTTTCAATGGCAAAAATCAATGAATATTGTAAATGCACAAACAGTAATATCTCCACATTGCAAGGTGCAATTCTGAAATTTTTTGCTTTTTCCTGCTAATCCTAGCATGATAAAGAAGATTCAAAGAGAGTGAGATGCCAGCTCCTTTCATTCAGTCAGTAGCTTCAAACATTTCTGGTATATGAAAAACATGTTTTTCAATGGCAAAAATCAATGAATATTGTAAATGCACAAACAGTAATATCTCCACATTGCAAGGTGCAATTCTGAAATTTTTTGCTTTTTCCTGCTAATCCTAGCATGATAAAGAAGATTCAAAGAGAGTGAGATGCCAGCTCCTTTCATTCAGTCAGTAGCTTCAAACATTTCTGGTATATGAAAAACATGTTTTTCAATGGCAAAAATCAATGAATATTGTAAATGCACAAACAGTAATATCTCCACATTGCAAGGTGCAATTCTGAAATTTTTAGCTTTTTCCTGTTAATCCTAGCATGATAAAGAAGATTCAAAGAGAGTGAGATGCCAGCTCCTTTCATTCAGTCAGTAGCTTCAAACATTTCTGGACGTTTTTCAATGGCAAAAATCAATGAATATTGTAAATGCACAAACAGTAATATCTCCACATTGCAAGGTGCAATTCTGAAATTTTTTGCTTTTTCCTGTTAATCCTAGCATGATAAAGAAGATTCAAAGAGAGTGAGATGCCAGCTCCTTTCATTCAGTCAGTAGCTTCAAACATTTCTGGTATATGAAAAACATGTTTTTCAATGGCAAAAATCAATGAATATTGTAAATGCACAAACAGTAATATCTCCACATTGCAAGGTGCAATTCTGAAATTTTTTGCTTTTTCCTGCTAATCCTAGCATGATAAAGAAGATTCAAAGAGAGTGAGATGCCAGCTCCTTTCATTCAGTCAGTAGCTTCAAACATTTCTGGTATATGAAAAACATGTTTTTCAATGGCAAAAATCAATGAATATTGTAAATGCACAAACAGTAATATCTCCACATTGCAAGGTGCAATTCTGAAATTTTTTGCTTTTTCCTGCTAATCCTAGCATGATAAAGAAGATTCAAAGAGAGTGAGATGCCAGCTCCTTTCATTCAGTCAGTAGCTTCAAACATTTCTGGTATATGAAAAACATGTTTTTCAATGGCAAAAATCAATGAATATTGTAAATGCACAAACAGTAATATCTCCACATTGCAAGGTGCAATTCTGAAATTTTTTGCTTTTTCCTGCTAATCCTAGCATGATAAAGAAGATTCAAAGAGAGTGAGATGCCAGCTCCTTTCATTCAGTCAGTAGCTTCAAACATTTCTGGTATATGAAAAACATGTTTTTCAATGGCAAAAATCAATGAATATTGTAAATGCACAAACAGTAATATCTCCACATTGCAAGGTGCAATTCTGAAATTTTTAGCTTGTTCCTGTTAATCCTAGCATGATAAAGAAGATTCAAAGAGAGTGAGATGCCAGCTCCTTTCATTCAGTCAGTAGCTTCAAACATTTCTGGTATATGAAAAACGTTTTTCAATGGCAAAAATCAATGAATATTGTAAATGCACAAACAGTAATATCTCCACATTGCAAGGTGCAATTCTGAAATTTTTTGCTTTTTCCTGCTAATCCTAGCATGATAAAGAAGATTCAAAGAGAGTGAGATGCCAGCTCCTTTCATTCAGTCAGTAGCTTCAAACATTTCTGGACGTTTTTCAATGGCAAAAATCAATGAATATTGTAAATGCACAAACAGTAATATCTCCACATTGCAAGGTGCAATTCTGAAATTTTTTGCTTTTTCCTGCTAATCCTAGCATGATAAAGAAGATTCAAAGAGAGTGAGATGCCAGCTCCTTTCATTCAGTCAGTAGCTTCAAACATTTCTGGTATATGAAAAACATGTTTTTCAATGGCAAAAATCAATGAATATTGTAAATGCACAAACAGTAATATCTCCACATTGCAAGGTGCAATTCTGAAATTTTTTGCTTTTTCCTGCTAATCCTAGCATGATAAAGAAGATTCAAAGAGAGTGAGATGCCAGCTCCTTTCATTCAGTCAGTAGCTTCAAACATTTCTGGACGTTTTTCAATGGCAAAAATCAATGAATATTGTAAATGCACAAACAGTAATATCTCCACATTGCAAGGTGCAATTCTGAAATTTTTTGCTTTTTCCTGCTAATCCTAGCATGATAAAGAAGATTCAAAGAGAGTGAGATGCCAGCTCCTTTCATTCAGTCAGTAGCTTCAAACATTTCTGGTATATGAAAAACATGTTTTTCAATGGCAAAAATCAATGAATATTGTAAATGCACAAACATTAATATCTCCACATTGCAAGGTGCAATTCTGAAATTTTTTGCTTTTTCCTGCTAATCCTAGCATGATAAAGAAGATTCAAAGAGAGTGAGATGCCAGCTCCTTTCATTCAGTCAGTAGCTTCAAACATTTCTGGTATATGAAAAACATGTTTTTCAATGGCAAAAATCAATGAATATTGTAAATGCACAAACAGTAATATCTCCACATTGCAAGGTGCAATTCTGAAATTTTTTGCTTTTTCCTGCTAATCCTAGCATGATAAAGAAGATTCAAAGAGAGTGAGATGCCAGCTCCTTTCATTCAGTCAGTAGCTTCAAACATTTCTGGACGTTTTTCAATGGCAAAAATCAATGAATATTGTAAATGCACAAACAGTAATATCTCCACATTGCAAGGTGCAATTCTGAAATTTTTTGCTTTTTCCTGCTAATCCTAGCATGATAAAGAAGATTCAAAGAGAGTGAGATGCCAGCTCCTTTCATTCAGTCAGTAGCTTCAAACATTTCTGGTATATGAAAAACATGTTTTTCAATGGCAAAAATCAATGAATATTGTAAATGCACAAACAGTAATATCTCCACATTGCAAGGTGCAATTCTGAAATTTTTTGCTTTTTCCTGCTAATCCTAGCATGATAAAGAAGATTCAAAGAGAGTGAGATGCCAGCTCCTTTCATTCAGTCAGTAGCTTCAAACATTTCTGGACGTTTTTCAATGGCAAAAATCAATGAATATTGTAAATGCACAAACAGTAATATCTCCACATTGCAAGGTGCAATTCTGAAATTTTTTGCTTTTTCCTGCTAATCCTAGCATGATAAAGAAGATTCAAAGAGAGTGAGATGCCAGCTCCTTTCATTCAGTCAGTAGCTTCAAACATTTCTGGACGTTTTTCAATGGCAAAAATCAATGAATATTGTAAATGCACAAACAGTAATATCTCCACATTGCAAGGTGCAATTCTGAAATTTTTTGCTTTTTCCTGCTAATCCTAGCATGATAAAGAAGATTCAAAGAGAGTGAGATGCCAGCTCCTTTCATTCAGTCAGTAGCTTCAAACATTTCTGGTATATGAAAAACATGTTTTTCAATGGCAAAAATCAATGAATATTGTAAATGCACAAACAGTAATATCTCCACATTGCAAGGTGCAATTCTGAAATTTTTTGCTTTTTCCTGCTAATCCTAGCATGATAAAGAAGATTCAAAGAGAGTGAGATGCCAGCTCCTTTCATTCAGTCAGTAGCTTCAAACATTTCTGGTATATGAAAAACATGTTTTTCAATGGCAAAAATCAATGAATATTGTAAATGCACAAACAGTAATATCTCCACATTGCAAGGTGCAATTCTGAAATTTTTAGCTTTTTCCTGTTAATCCTAGCATGATAAAGAAGATTCAAAGAGAGTGAGATGCCAGCTCCTTTCATTCAGTCAGTAGCTTCAAACATTTCTGGACGTTTTTCAATGGCAAAAATCAATGAATATTGTAAATGCACAAACAGTAATATCTCCACATTGCAAGGTGCAATTCTGAAATTTTTTGCTTTTTCCTGTTAATCCTAGCATGATAAAGAAGATTCAAAGAGAGTGAGATGCCAGCTCCTTTCATTCAGTCAGTAGCTTCAAACATTTCTGGTATATGAAAAACATGTTTTTCAATGGCAAAAATCAATGAATATTGTAAATGCACAAACAGTAATATCTCCACATTGCAAGGTGCAATTCTGAAATTTTTTGCTTTTTCCTGCTAATCCTAGCATGATAAAGAAGATTCAAAGAGAGTGAGATGCCAGCTCCTTTCATTCAGTCAGTAGCTTCAAACATTTCTGGTATATGAAAAACATGTTTTTCAATGGCAAAAATCAATGAATATTGTAAATGCACAAACAGTAATATCTCCACATTGCAAGGTGCAATTCTGAAATTTTTTGCTTTTTCCTGCTAATCCTAGCATGATAAAGAAGATTCAAAGAGAGTGAGATGCCAGCTCCTTTCATTCAGTCAGTAGCTTCAAACATTTCTGGTATATGAAAAACATGTTTTTCAATGGCAAAAATCAATGAATATTGTAAATGCACAAACAGTAATATCTCCACATTGCAAGGTGCAATTCTGAAATTTTTTGCTTTTTCCTGCTAATCCTAGCATGATAAAGAAGATTCAAAGAGAGTGAGATGCCAGCTCCTTTCATTCAGTCAGTAGCTTCAAACATTTCTGGTATATGAAAAACATGTTTTTCAATGGCAAAAATCAATGAATATTGTAAATGCACAAACAGTAATATCTCCACATTGCAAGGTGCAATTCTGAAATTTTTAGCTTGTTCCTGTTAATCCTAGCATGATAAAGAAGATTCAAAGAGAGTGAGATGCCAGCTCCTTTCATTCAGTCAGTAGCTTCAAACATTTCTGGTATATGAAAAACGTTTTTCAATGGCAAAAATCAATGAATATTGTAAATGCACAAACAGTAATATCTCCACATTGCAAGGTGCAATTCTGAAATTTTTTGCTTTTTCCTGCTAATCCTAGCATGATAAAGAAGATTCAAAGAGAGTGAGATGCCAGCTCCTTTCATTCAGTCAGTAGCTTCAAACATTTCTGGACGTTTTTCAATGGCAAAAATCAATGAATATTGTAAATGCACAAACAGTAATATCTCCACATTGCAAGGTGCAATTCTGAAATTTTTTGCTTTTTCCTGCTAATCCTAGCATGATAAAGAAGATTCAAAGAGAGTGAGATGCCAGCTCCTTTCATTCAGTCAGTAGCTTCAAACATTTCTGGTATATGAAAAACATGTTTTTCAATGGCAAAAATCAATGAATATTGTAAATGCACAAACAGTAATATCTCCACATTGCAAGGTGCAATTCTGAAATTTTTTGCTTTTTCCTGCTAATCCTAGCATGATAAAGAAGATTCAAAGAGAGTGAGATGCCAGCTCCTTTCATTCAGTCAGTAGCTTCAAACATTTCTGGACGTTTTTCAATGGCAAAAATCAATGAATATTGTAAATGCACAAACAGTAATATCTCCACATTGCAAGGTGCAATTCTGAAATTTTTTGCTTTTTCCTGCTAATCCTAGCATGATAAAGAAGATTCAAAGAGAGTGAGATGCCAGCTCCTTTCATTCAGTCAGTAGCTTCAAACATTTCTGGTATATGAAAAACATGTTTTTCAATGGCAAAAATCAATGAATATTGTAAATGCACAAACAGTAATATCTCCACATTGCAAGGTGCAATTCTGAAATTTTTTGCTTTTTCCTGCTAATCCTAGCATGATAAAGAAGATTCAAAGAGAGTGAGATGCCAGCTCCTTTCATTCAGTCAGTAGCTTCAAACATTTCTGGTATATGAAAAACATGTTTTTCAATGGCAAAAATCAATGAATATTGTAAATGCACAAACAGTAATATCTCCACATTGCAAGGTGCAATTCTGAAATTTTTAGCTTTCTCTGTTAATCCTAGCATGATAAAGAAGATTCAAAGAGAGTGAGATGCCAGCTCCTTTCATTCAGTCAGTAGCTTCAAACATTTCTGGACGTTTTTCAATGGCAAAAATCAATGAATATTGTAAATGCACAAACAGTAATATCTCCACATTGCAAGGTGCAATTCTGAAATTTTTAGCTTGTTCCTGTTAATCCTAGCATGATAAAGAAGATTCAAAGAGAGTGAGATGCCAGCTCCTTTCATTCAGTCAGTAGCTTCAAACATTTCTGGTATATGAAAAACGTTTTTCAATGGCAAAAATCAATGAATATTGTAAATGCACAAACAGTAATATCTCCACATTGCATGGTGCAATTCTGAAATTTTTTGCTTTTTCCTGCTAATCCTAGCATGATAAAGAAGATTCAAAGAGAGTGAGATGCCAGCTCCTTTCATTCAGTCAGTAGCTTCAAACATTTCTGGACGTTTTTCAATGGCAAAAATCAATGAATATTGTAAATGCACAAACAGTAATATCTCCACATTGCAAGGTGCAATTCTGAAATTTTTTGCTTTTTCCTGCTAATCCTAGCATGATAAAGAAGATTCAAAGAGAGTGAGATGCCAGCTCCTTTCATTCAGTCAGTAGCTTCAAACATTTCTGGTATATGAAAAACATGTTTTTCAATGGCAAAAATCAATGAATATTGTAAATGCACAAACAGTAATATCTCCACATTGCAAGGTGCAATTCTGAAATTTTTTGCTTTTTCCTGCTAATCCTAGCATGATAAAGAAGATTCAAAGAGAGTGAGATGCCAGCTCCTTTCATTCAGTCAGTAGCTTCAAACATTTCTGGACGTTTTTCAATGGCAAAAATCAATGAATATTGTAAATGCACAAACAGTAATATCTCCACATTGCAAGGTGCAATTCTGAAATTTTTTGCTTTTTCCTGCTAATCCTAGCATGATAAAGAAGATTCAAAGAGAGTGAGATGCCAGCTCCTTTCATTCAGTCAGTAGCTTCAAACATTTCTGGTATATGAAAAACATGTTTTTCAATGGCAAAAATCAATGAATATTGTAAATGCACAAACAGTAATATCTCCACATTGCAAGGTGCAATTCTGAAATTTTTTGCTTTTTCCTGCTAATCCTAGCATGATAAAGAAGATTCAAAGAGAGTGAGATGCCAGCTCCTTTCATTCAGTCAGTAGCTTCAAACATTTCTGGTATATGAAAAACATGTTTTTCAATGGCAAAAATCAATGAATATTGTAAATGCACAAACAGTAATATCTCCACATTGCAAGGTGCAATTCTGAAATTTTTAGCTTTCTCTGTTAATCCTAGCATGATAAAGAAGATTGAAAGAGAGTGAGATGCCAGCTCCTTTCATTCAGTCAGTAGCTTCAAACATTTCTGGACGTTTTTCAATGGCAAAAATCAATGAATATTGTAAATGCACAAACAGTAATATCTCCACATTGCAAGGTGCAATTCTGAAATTTTTTGCTTTTTCCTGTTAATCCTAGCATGATAAAGAAGATTCAAAGAGAGTGAGATGCCAGCTCCTTTCATTCAGTCAGTAGCTTCAAACATTTCTGGTATATGAAAAACGTTTTTCAATGGCAAAAATCAATGAATATTGTAAATGCACAAACAGTAATATCTCCACATTGCAAGGTGCAATTCTGAAATTTTTTGCTTTTTCCTGCTAATCCTAGCATGATAAAGAAGATTCAAAGAGAGTGAGATGCCAGCTCCTTTCATTCAGTCAGTAGCTTCAAACATTTCTGGACGTTTTTCAATGGCAAAAATCAATGAATATTGTAAATGCACAAACAGTAATATCTCCACATTGCAAGGTGCAATTCTGAAATTTTTTGCTTTTTCCTGCTAATCCTAGCATGATAAAGAAGATTCAAAGAGAGTGAGATGCCAGCTCCTTTCATTCAGTCAGTAGCTTCAAACATTTCTGGTATATGAAAAACATGTTTTTCAATGGCAAAAATCAATGAATATTGTAAATGCACAAACAGTAATATCTCCACATTGCAAGGTGCAATTCTGAAATTTTTTGCTTTTTCCTGCTAATCCTAGCATGATAAAGAAGATTCAAAGAGAGTGAGATGCCAGCTCCTTTCATTCAGTCAGTAGCTTCAAACATTTCTGGTATATGAAAAACATGTTTTTCAATGGCAAAAATCAATGAATATTGTAAATGCACAAACAGTAATATCTCCACATTGCAAGGTGCAATTCTGAAATTTTTTGCTTTTTCCTGCTAATCCTAGCATGATAAAGAAGATTCAAAGAGAGTGAGATGCCAGCTCCTTTCATTCAGTCAGTAGCTTCAAACATTTCTGGACGTTTTTCAATGGCAAAAATCAATGAATATTGTAAATGCACAAACAGTAATATCTCCACATTGCAAGGTGCAATTCTGAAATTTTTTGCTTTTTCCTGCTAATCCTAGCATGATAAAGAAGATTCAAAGAGAGTGAGATGCCAGCTCCTTTCATTCAGTCAGTAGCTTCAAACATTTCTGGTATATGAAAAACATGTTTTTCAATGGCAAAAATCAATGAATATTGTAAATGCACAAACAGTAATATCTCCACATTGCAAGGTGCAATTCTGAAATTTTTTGCTTTTTCCTGCTAATCCTAGCATGATAAAGAAGATTCAAAGAGAGTGAGATGCCAGCTCCTTTCATTCAGTCAGTAGCTTCAAACATTTCTGGACGTTTTTCAATGGCAAAAATCAATGAATATTGTAAATGCACAAACAGTAATATCTCCACATTGCAAGGTGCAATTCTGAAATTTTTTGCTTTTTCCTGCTAATCCTAGCATGATAAAGAAGATTCAAAGAGAGTGAGATGCCAGCTCCTTTCATTCAGTCAGTAGCTTCAAACATTTCTGGACGTTTTTCAATGGCAAAAATCAATGAATATTGTAAATGCACAAACAGTAATATCTCCACATTGCAAGGTGCAATTCTGAAATTTTTTGCTTTTTCCTGCTAATCCTAGCATGATAAAGAAGATTCAAAGAGAGTGAGATGCCAGCTCCTTTCATTCAGTCAGTAGCTTCAAACATTTCTGGACGTTTTTCAATGGCAAAAATCAATGAATATTGTAAATGCACAAACAGTAATATCTCCACATTGCAAGGTGCAATTCTGAAATTTTTTGCTTTTTCCTGCTAATCCTAGCATGATAAAGAAGATTCAAAGAGAGTGAGATGCCAGCTCCTTTCATTCAGTCAGTAGCTTCAAACATTTCTGGACGTTTTTCAATGGCAAAAATCAATGAATTTTGTAAATGCACAAACAGTAATATCTCCACATTGCAAGGTGCAATTCTGAAATTTTTTGCTTTTTCCTGTTAATCCTAGCATGATAAAGAAGATTCAAAGAGAGTGAGATGCCAGCTCCTTTCATTCAGTCAGTAGCTTCAAACATTTCTGGTATATGAAAAACATGTTTTTCAATGGCAAAAATCAATGAATATTGTAAATGCACAAACAGTAATATCTCCACATTGCAAGGTGCAATTCTGAAATTTTTTGCTTTTTCCTGCTAATCCTAGCATGATAAAGAAGATTCAAAGAGAGTGAGATGCCAGCTCCTTTCATTCAGTCAGTAGCTTCAAACATTTCTGGACGTTTTTCAATGGCAAAAATCAATGAATATTGTAAATGCACAAACAGTAATATCTCCACATTGCAAGGTGCAATTCTGAAATTTTTTGCTTTTTCCTGTTAATCCTAGCATGATAAAGAAGATTCAAAGAGAGTGAGATGCCAGCTCCTTTCATTCAGTCAGTAGCTTCAAACATTTCTGGTATATGAAAAACATGTTTTTCAATGGCAAAAATCAATGAATATTGTAAATGCACAAACAGTAATATCTCCACATTGCAAGGTGCAATTCTGAAATTTTTTGCTTTTTCCTGTTAATCCTAGCATGATAAAGAAGATTCAAAGAGAGTGAGATGCCAGCTCCTTTCATTCAGTCAGTAGCTTCAAACATTTCTGGTATATGAAAAACATGTTTTTCAATGGCAAAAATCAATGAATATTGTAAATGCACAAACAGTAATATCTCCACATTGCAAGGTGCAATTCTGAAATTTTTTGCTTTTTCCTGCTAATCCTAGCATGATAAAGAAGATTCAAAGAGAGTGAGATGCCAGCTCCTTTCATTCAGTCAGTAGCTTCAAACATTTCTGGTATATGAAAAACATGTTTTTCAATGGCAAAAATCAATGAATATTGTAAATGCACAAACAGTAATATCTCCACATTGCAAGGTGCAATTCTGAAATTTTTTGCTTTTTCCTGTTAATCCTAGCATGATAAAGAAGATTCAAAGAGAGTGAGATGCCAGCTCCTTTCATTCAGTCAGTAGCTTCAAACATTTCTGGACGTTTTTCAATGGCAAAAATCAATGAATATTGTAAATGCACAAACAGTAATATCTCCACATTGCAAGGTGCAATTCTGAAATTTTTTGCTTTTTCCTGTTAATCCTAGCATGATAAAGAAGATTCAAAGAGAGTGAGATGCCAGCTCCTTTCATTCAGTCAGTAGCTTCAAACATTTCTGGTATATGAAAAACATGTTTTTCAATGGCAAAAATCAATGAATATTGTAAATGCACAAACAGTAATATCTCCACATTGCAAGGTGCAATTCTGAAATTTTTTGATTTTTCCTGTTAATCCTAGCATGATAAAGAAGATTCAAAGAGAGTGAGATGCCAGCTCCTTTCATTCAGTCAGTAGCTTCAAACATTTCTGGTATATGAAAAACATGTTTTTCAATGGCAAAAATCAATGAATATTGTAAATGCACAAACAGTAATATCTCCACATTGCAAGGTGCAATTCTGAAATTTTTTGCTTTTTCCTGCTAATCCTAGCATGATAAAGAAGATTCAAAGAGAGTGAGATGCCAGCTCCTTTCATTCAGTCAGTAGCTTCAAACATTTCTGGACGTTTTTCAATGGCAAAAATCAATGAATATTGTAAATGCACAAACAGTAATATCTCCACATTGCAAGGTGCAATTCTGAAATTTTTTGCTTTTTCCTGTTAATCCTAGCATGATAAAGAAGATTCAAAGAGAGTGAGATGCCAGCTCCTTTCATTCAGTCAGTAGCTTCAAACATTTCTGGTATATGAAAAACATGTTTTTCAATGGCAAAAATCAATGAATATTGTAAATGCACAAACAGTAATATCTCCACATTGCAAGGTGCAATTCTGAAATTTTTTGCTTTTTCCTGCTAATCCTAGCATGATAAAGAAGATTCAAAGAGAGTGAGATGCCAGCTCCTTTCATTCAGTCAGTAGCTTCAAACATTTCTGGTATATGAAAAACATGTTTTTCAATGGCAAAAATCAATGAATATTGTAAATGCACAAACAGTAATATCTCCACATTGCAAGGTGCAATTCTGAAATTTTTAGCTTTTTCCTGTTAATCCTAGCATGATAAATATTCAAAGAGAGTGAGATGCCAGCTCCTTTCATTCAGTCAGTAGCTTCAAACATTTCTGGTATATGAAAAACGTTTTTCAATGGCAAAAATCAATGAATATTGTAAATGCACAAACAGTAATATCTCCACATTGCAAGGTGCAATTCTGAAATTTTTTGCTTTTTCCTGCTAATCCTAGCATGATAAAGAAGATTCAAAGAGAGTGAGATGCCAGCTCCTTTCATTCAGTCAGTAGCTTCAAACATTTCTGGACGTTTTTCAATGGCAAAAATCAATGAATATTGTAAATGCACAAACAGTAATATCTCCACATTGCAAGGTGCAATTCTGAAATTTTTTGCTTTTTCCTGCTAATCCTAGCATGATAAAGAAGATTCAAAGAGAGTGAGATGCCAGCTCCTTTCATTCAGTCAGTAGCTTCAAACATTTCTGGTATATGAAAAACATGTTTTTCAATGGCAAAAATCAATGAATATTGTAAATGCACAAACAGTAATATCTCCACATTGCAAGGTGCAATTCTGAAATTTTTTGCTTTTTCCTGCTAATCCTAGCATGATAAAGAAGATTCAAAGAGAGTGAGATGCCAGCTCCTTTCATTCAGTCAGTAGCTTC
This sequence comes from Phyllobates terribilis, assembly GCF_046119375.1. Taxonomy (NCBI): domain Eukaryota; kingdom Metazoa; phylum Chordata; class Amphibia; order Anura; family Dendrobatidae; genus Phyllobates; species Phyllobates terribilis. The sequence goes on along the minus strand of NW_027368907.1, from coordinate 22,958 downwards.
AAACATTTCTGGACGTTTTTCAATGGCAAAAATCAATGAATATTGTAAATGCACAAACAGTAATATCTCCACATTGCAAGGTGCAATTCTGAAATTTTTTGCTTTTTCCTGCTAATCCTAGCATGATAAAGAAGATTCAAAGAGAGTGAGATGCCAGCTCCTTTCATTCAGTCAGTAGCTTCAAACATTTCTGGTATATGAAAAACATGTTTTTCAATGGCAAAAATCAATGAATATTGTAAATGCACAAACAGTAATATCTCCACATTGCAAGGTGCAATTCTGAAATTTTTTGCTTTTTCCTGCTAATCCTAGCATGATAAAGAAGATTCAAAGAGAGTGAGATGCCAGCTCCTTTCATTCAGTCAGTAGCTTCAAACATTTCTGGTATATGAAAAACATGTTTTTCAATGGCAAAAATCAATGAATATTGTAAATGCACAAACAGTAATATCTCCACATTGCAAGGTGCAATTCTGAAATTTTTTGCTTTTTCCTGCTAATCCTAGCATGATAAAGAAGATTCAAAGAGAGTGAGATGCCAGCTCCTTTCATTCAGTCAGTAGCTTCAAACATTTCTGGTATATGAAAAACAGGTTTTTCAATGGCAAAAATCAATGAATATTGTAAATGCACAAACAGTAATATCTCCACATTGCAAGGTGCAATTCTGAAATTTTTAGCTTTCTCTGTTAATCCTAGCATGATAAAGAAGATTCAAAGAGAGTGAGATGCCAGCTCCTTTCATTCAGTCAGTAGCTTCAAACATTTCTGGACGTTTTTCAATGGCAAAAATCAATGAATATTGTAAATGCACAAACAGTAATATCTCCACATTGCAAGGTGCAATTCTGAAATTTTTTGCTTTTTCCTGTTAATCCTAGCATGATAAAGAAGATTCAAAGAGAGTGAGATGCCAGCTCCTTTCATTCAGTCAGTAGCTTCAAACATTTCTGGTATATGAAAAACGTTTTTCAATGGCAAAAATCAATGAAAATTGTAAATGCACAAACAGTAATATCTCCACATTGCAAGGTGCAATTCTGAAATTTTTTGCTTTTTCCTGCTAATCCTAGCATGATAAAGAAGATTCAAAGAGAGTGAGATGCCAGCTCCTTTCATTCAGTCAGTAGCTTCAAACATTTCTGGACGTTTTTCAATGGCAAAAATCAATGAATATTGTAAATGCACAAATAGTAATATCTCCACATTGCAAGGTGCAATTCTGAAATTTTTTGCTTTTTCCTGCTAATCCTAGCATGATAAAGAAGATTAAAAGAGAGTGAGATGCCAGCTCCTTTCATTGTCAGTAGCTTCAAACATTTCTGGTATATGAAAAACATGTTTTTCAATGGCAAAAATCAATGAATATTGTAAATGCACAAACAGTAATATCTCCACATTGCAAGGTGCAATTCTGAAATTTTTTGCTTTTTCCTGCTAATCCTAGCATGATAAAGAAGATTCAAAGAGAGTGAGATGCCAGCTCCTTTCATTCAGTCAGTAGCTTCAAACATTTCTGGACGTTTTTCAATGGCAAAAATCAATGAATATTGTAAATGCACAAACAGTAATATCTCCACATTGCAAGGTGCAATTCTGAAATTTTTTGCTTTTTCCTGCTAATCCTAGCATGATAAAGAAGATTCAAAGAGAGTGAGATGCCAGCTCCTTTCATTCAGTCAGTAGCTTCAAACATTTCTGGTATATGAAAAACATGTTTTTCAATGGCAAAAATCAATGAATATTGTAAATGCACAAACAGTAATATCTCCACATTGCAAGGTGCAATTCTGAAATTTTTTGCTTTTTCCTGCTAATCCTAGCATGATAAAGAAGATTCAAAGAGAGTGAGATGCCAGCTCCTTTCATTCAGTCAGTAGCTTCAAACATTTCTGGACGTTTTTCAATGGCAAAAATCAATGAATATTGTAAATGCACAAACAGTAATATCTCCACATTGCAAGGTGCAATTCTGAAATTTTTTGCTTTTTCCTGTTAATCCTAGCATGATAAAGAAGATTCAAAGAGAGTGAGATGCCAGCTCCTTTCATTCAGTCAGTAGCTTCAAACATTTCTGGTATATGAAAAACATGTTTTTCAATGGCAAAAATCAATGAATATTGTAAATGCACAAACAGTAATATCTCCACATTGCAAGGTGCAATTCTGAAATTTTTTGCTTTTTCCTGCTAATCCTAGCATGATAAAGAAGATTCAAAGAGAGTGAGATGCCAGCTCCTTTCATTCAGTCAGTAGCTTCAAACATTTCTGGACGTTTTTCAATGGCAAAAATCAATGAATATTGTAAATGCACAAACAGTAATATCTCCACATTGCAAGGTGCAATTCTGAAATTTTTTGCTTTTTCCTGTTAATCCTAGCATGATAAAGAAGATTCAAAGAGAGTGAGATGCCAGCTCCTTTCATTCAGTCAGTAGCTTCAAACATTTCTGGTATATGAAAAACATGTTTTTCAATGGCAAAAATCAATGAATATTGTAAATGTACAAACAGTAATATCTCCACATTGCAAGGTGCAATTCTGAAATTTTTTGCTTTTTCCTGTTAATCCTAGCATGATAAAGAAGATTCAAAGAGAGTGAGATGCCAGCTCCTTTCATTCAGTCAGTAGCTTCAAACATTTCTGGTATATGAAAAACATGTTTTTCAATGGCAAAAATCAATGAATATTGTAAATGCACAAACAGTAATATCTCCACATTGCAAGGTGCAATTCTGAAATTTTTTGCTTTTTCCTGCTAATCCTAGCATGATAAAGAAGATTCAAAGAGAGTGAGATGCCAGCTCCTTTCATTCAGTCAGTAGCTTCAAACATTTCTGGACGTTTTTCAATGGCAAAAATCAATGAATATTGTAAATGCACAAACAGTAATATCTCCACATTGCAAGGTGCAATTCTGAAATTTTTTGCTTTTTCCTGTTAATCCTAGCATGATAAAGAAGATTCAAAGAGAGTGAGATGCCAGCTCCTTTCATTCAGTCAGTAGCTTCAAACATTTCTGGTATATGAAAAACATGTTTTTCAATGGCAAAAATCAATGAATATTGTAAATGCACAAACAGTAATATCTCCACATTGCAAGGTGCAATTCTGAAATTTTTTGCTTTTTCCTGCTAATCCTAGCATGATAAAGAAGATTCAAAGAGAGTGAGATGCCAGCTCCTTTCATTCAGTCAGTAGCTTCAAACATTTCTGGTATATGAAAAACATGTTTTTCAATGGCAAAAATCAATGAATATTGTAAATGCACAAACAGTAATATCTCCACATTGCAAGGTGCAATTCTGAAATTTTTAGCTTTTTCCTGTTAATCCTAGCATGATAAAGATTCAAAGAGAGTGAGATGCCAGCTCCTTTCATTCAGTCAGTAGCTTCAAACATTTCTGGACGTTTTTCAATGGCAAAAATCAATGAATATTGTAAATGCACAAACAGTAATATCTCCACATTGCAAGGTGCAATTCTGAAATTTTTTGCTTTTTCCTGTTAATCCTAGCATGATAAAGAAGATTCAAAGAGAGTGAGATGCCAGCTCCTTTCATTCAGTCAGTAGCTTCAAACATTTCTGGTATATGAAAAACGTTTTTCAATGGCAAAAATCAATGAATATTGTAAATGCACAAACAGTAATATCTCCACATTGCAAGGTGCAATTCTGAAATTTTTTGCTTTTTCCTGCTAATCCTAGCATGATAAAGAAGATTCAAAGAGAGTGAGATGCCAGCTCCTTTCATTCAGTCAGTAGCTTCAAACATTTCTGGACGTTTTTCAATGGCAAAAATCAATGAATATTGTAAATGCACAAACAGTAATATCTCCACATTGCAAGGTGCAATTCTGAAATTTTTTGCTTTTTCCTGCTAATCCTAGCATGATAAAGAAGATTCAAAGAGAGTGAGATGCCAGCTCCTTTCATTCAGTCAGTAGCTTCAAACATTTCTGGACGTTTTTCAATGGCAAAAATCAATGAATATTGTATATGCACAAACAGTAATATCTCCACATTGCAAGGTGCAATTCTGAAATTTTTTGCTTTTTCCTGCTAATCCTAGCATGATAAAGAAGATTCAAAGAGAGTGAGATGCCAGCTCCTTTCATTCAGTCAGTAGCTTCAAACATTTCTGGTATATGAAAAACATGTTTTTCAATGGCAAAAATCAATGAATATTGTAAATGCACAAACAGTAATATCTCCACATTGCAAGGTGCAATTCTGAAATTTTTTGCTTTTTCCTGCTAATCCTAGCATGATAAAGAAGATTCAAAGAGAGTGAGATGCCAGCTCCTTTCATTCAGTCAGTAGCTTCAAACATTTCTGGACGTTTTTCAATGGCAAAAATCAATGAATATTGTAAATGCACAAACAGTAATATCTCCACATTGCAAGGTGCAATTCTGAAATTTTTTGCTTTTTCCTGTTAATCCTAGCATGATAAAGAAGATTCAAAGAGAGTGAGATGCCAGCTCCTTTCATTCAGTCAGTAGCTTCAAACATTTCTGGTATATGAAAAACATGTTTTTCAATGGCAAAAATCAATGAATATTGTAAATGCACAAACAGTAATATCTCCACATTGCAAGGTGCAATTCTGAAATGTTTTGCTTTTTCCTGCTAATCCTAGCATGATAAAGAAGATTCAAAGAGAGTGAGATGCCAGCTCCTTTCATTCAGTCAGTAGCTTCAAACATTTCTGGTATATGAAAAACATGTTTTTCAATGGCAAAAATCAATGAATATTGTAAATGCACAAACAGTAATATCTCCACATTGCAAGGTGCAATTCTGAAATTTTTTGCTTTTTCCTGCTAATCCTAGCATGATAAAGAAGATTCAAAGAGAGTGAGATGCCAGCTCCTTTCATTCAGTCAGTAGCTTCAAACATTTCTGGTATATGAAAAACATGTTTCTCAATGGCAAAAATCAATGAATATTGTAAATGCACAAACAGTAATATCTCCACATTGCAAGGTGCAATTCTGAAATTTTTAGCTTTTTCCTGTTAATCCTAGCATGATAAAGAAGATTCAAAGAGAGTGAGATGCCAGCTCCTTTCATTCAGTCAGTAGCTTCAAACATTTCTGGACGTTTTTCAATGGCAAAAATCAATGAATATTGTAAATGCACAAACAGTAATATCTCCACATTGCAAGGTGCAATTCTGAAATTTTTAGCTTTTTCCTGTTAATCCTAGCATGATAAAGAAGATTCAAAGAGAGTGAGATGCCAGCTCCTTTCATTCAGTCAGTAGCTTCAAACATTTCTGGACGTTTTTCAATGGCAAAAATCAATGAATATTGTAAATGCACAAACAGTAATATCTCCACATTGCAAGGTGCAATTCTGAAATTTTTTGCTTTTTCCTGTTAATCCTAGCATGATAAAGAAGATTCAAAGAGAGTGAGATGCCAGCTCCTTTCATTCAGTCAGTAGCTTCAAACATTTCTGGTATATGAAAAACATGTTTTTCAATGGCAAAAATCAATGAATATTGTAAATGCACAAACAGTAATATCTCCACATTGCAAGGTGCAATTCTGAAATTTTTAGCTTTTTCCTGTTAATCCTAGCATGATAAAGAAGATTCAAAGACAGTGAGATGCCAGCTCCTTTCATTCAGTCAGTAGCTTCAAACATTTCTGGACGTTTTTCAATGGCAAAAATCAATGAATATTGTAAATGCACAAACAGTAATATCTCCACATTGCAAGGTGCAATTCTGAAATTTTTTGCTTTTTCCTGTTAATCCTAGCATGATAAAGAAGATTCCAAGAGAGTGAGATGCCAGCTCCTTTCATTCAGTCAGTAGCTTCAAACATTTCTGGACGTTTTTCAATGGCAAAAATCAATGAATATTGTAAATGCACAAACAGTAATATCTCCACATTGCAAGGTGCAATTCTGAAATTTTTTGCTTTTTCCTGTTAATCCTAGCATGATAAAGAAGATTCCAAGAGAGTGAGATGCCAGCTCCTTTCATTCAGTCAGTAGCTTCAAACATTTCTGGTATATGAAAAACATGTTTTTCAATGGCAAAAATCAATGAATATTGTAAATGCACAAACAGTAATATCTCCACATTGCAAGGTGCAATTCTGAAATTTTTTGCTTTTTCCTGCTAATCCTAGCATGATAAAGAAGATTCAAAAAGAGTGAGATGCCAGCTCCTTTCATTCAGTCAGTAGCTTCAATCATTTCTGGTATGAAAAACATGTTTTTCAATGGCAAAAATCAATGAATATTGTAAATGCACAAACAGTAATATCTCCACATTGCAAGGTGCAATTCTGAAATTTTTAGCTTTTTCCTGTTAATCCTAGCATGATAAAGAAGATTCAAAGAGAGTGAGATGCCAGCTCCTTTCATTCAGTCAGTAGCTTCAAACATTTCTAGACGTTTTTCAATGGCAAAAATCAATGAATATTGTAAATGCACAAACAGTAATATCTCCACATTGCAAGGTGCAATTCTGAAATTTTTTGCTTTTTCCTGTTAATCCTAGCATGATAAAGAAGATTCAAAGAGAGTGAGATGCCAGCTCCTTTCATTCAGTCTGTAGCTTCAAACATTTCTGGTATATGAAAAACATGTTTTTCAATGGCAAAAATCAATGAATATTGTAAATGCACAAACAGTAATATCTCCACATTGCAAGGTGCAATTCTGAAATTTTTTGCTTTTTCCTGCTAATCCTAGCATGATAAAGAAGATTCAAAGAGAGTGAGATGCCAGCTCCTTTCATTCAGTCAGTAGCTTCAAACATTTCTGGTATATGAAAAACATGTTTTTCAATGGCAAAAATCAATGAATATTGTAAATGCACAAACAGTAATATCTCCACATTGCAAGGTGCAGTTCTGAAATTTTTTGCTTTTTCCTGTTAATCCTAGCATGATAAAGAAGATTCAAAGACAGTGAGATGCCAGCTCCTTTCATTCAGTCAGTAGCTTCAAACATTTCTGGACGTTTTTCAATGGCAAAAATCAATGAATATTGTAAATGCACAAACAGTAATATCTCCACATTGCAAGGTGCAATTCTGAAATTTTTTGCTTTTTCCTGTTAATCCTAGCATGATAAAGAAGATTCCAAGAGAGTGAGATGCCAGCTCCTTTCATTCAGTCAGTAGCTTCAAACATTTCTGGTATATGAAAAACATGTTTTTCAATGGCAAAAATCAATGAATATTGTAAATGCACAAACAGTAATATCTCCACATTGCAAGGTGCAATTCTGAAATTTTTTGCTTTTTCCTGCTAATCCTAGCATGATAAAGAAGATTCAAAGAGAGATGCCAGCTCCTTTCATTCAGTCAGTAGCTTCAAACATTTCTGGTATATGAAAAACATGTTTTTCAATGGCAAAAATCAATGAATATTGTAAATGCACAAACAGTAATATCTCCACATTGCAAGGTGCAATTCTGAAATTTTTAGCTTTTTCCTGTTAATCCTAGCATGATAAAGAAGATTCAAAGAGAGTGAGATGCCAGCTCCTTTCATTCAGTCAGTAGCTTCAAACATTTCTGGACGTTTTTCAATGGCAAAAATCAATGAATATTGTAAATGCACAAACAGTAATATCTCCACATTGCAAGGTGCAATTCTGAAATTTTTTGCTTTTTCCTGTTAATCCTAGCATGATAAAGAAGATTCAAAGAGAGTGAGATGCCAGCTCCTTTCATTCAGTCAGTAGCTTCAAACATTTCTGGTATATGAAAAACGTTTTTCAATGGCAAAAATCAATGAATATTGTAAATGCACAAACAGTAATATCTCCACATTGCAAGGTGCAATTCTGAAATTTTTTGCCTTTTCCTGCTAATCCTAGCATGATAAAGAAGATTCAAAGAGAGTGAGATGCCAGCTCCTTTCATTCAGTCAGTAGCTTCAAACATTTCTGGACGTTTTTCAATGGCAAAAATCAATGAATATTGTAAATGCACAAACAGTAATATCTCCACATTGCAAGGTGCAATTCTGAAATTTTTTGCTTTTTCCTGCTAATCCTAGCATGATAAAGAAGATTCAAAGAGAGTGAGATGCCAGCTCCTTTCATTCAGTCAGTAGCTTCAAACATTTCTGGTATATGAAAAACATGTTTTTCAATGGCAAAAATCAATGAATATTGTAAATGCACAAACAGTAATATCTCCACATTGCAAGGTGCAATTCTGAAATTTTTTGCTTTTTCCTGCTAATCCTAGCATGATAAAGAAGATTCAAAGAGAGTGAGATGCCAGCTCCTTTCATTCAGTCAGTAGCTTCAAACATTTCTGGACGTTTTTCAATGGCAAAAATCAATGAATATTGTAAATGCACAAACAGTAATATCTCCACATTGCAAGGTGCAATTCTGAAATTTTTTGCTTTTTCCTGCTAATCCTAGCATGATAAAGAAGATTCAAAGAGAGTGAGATGCCAGCTCCTTTCATTCAGTCAGTAGCTTCAAACATTTCTGGTATATGAAAAACATGTTTTTCAATGGCAAAAATCAATGAATATTGTAAATGCACAAACAGTAATATCTCCACATTGCAAGGTGCAATTCTGAAATTTTTTGCTTTTTCCTGTTAATCCTAGCATGATAAAGAAGATTCAAAGAGAGTGAGATGCCAGCTCCTTTCATTCAGTCAGTAGCTTCAAACATTTCTGGTATATGAAAAACATGTTTTTCAATGGCAAAAATCAATGAATATTGTAAATGCACAAACAGTAATATCTCCACATTGCAAGGTGCAATTCTGAAATTTTTTGCTTTTTCCTGCTAATCCTAGCATGATAAAGAAGATTCAAAGAGAGTGAGATGCCAGCTCCTTTCATTCAGTCAGTAGCTTCAAACATTTCTGGTATATGAAAACATGTTTTTCAATGGCAAAAATCAATGAATATTGTAAATGCACAAACAGTAATATCTCCACATTGCAAGGTGCAATTCAGAAATTTTTTGCTTTTTCCTGCTAATCCTAGCATGATAAAGAAGATTCAAAGAGAGTGAGATGCCAGCTCCTTTCATTCAGTCAGTAGCTTCAAACATTTCTGGTATATGAAAAACATGTTTTTCAATGGCAAAAATCAATGAATATTGTAAATGCACAAACAGTAATATCTCCACATTGCAAGGTGCAATTCTGAAATTTTTTGCTTTTTCCTGCTAATCCTAGCATGATAAAGAAGATTCAAAGAGAGTGAGATGCCAGCTCCTTTCATTCAGTCAGTAGCTTCAAACATTTCTGGACGTTTTTCAATGGCAAAAATCAATGAATATTGTAAATGCACAAACAGTAATATCTCCACATTGCAAGGTGCAATTCTGAAATTTTTTGCTTTTTCCTGTTAATCCTAGCATGATAAAGAAGATTCAAAGAGAGTGAGATGCCAGCTCCTTTCATTCAGTCAGTAGCTTCAAACATTTCTGGTATATGAAAAACATGTTTTTCAATGGCAAAAATCAATGAATATTGTAAATGCACAAACAGTAATATCTCCACATTGCAAGGTGCAATTCTGAAATTTTTTGCTTTTTCCTGCTAATCCTAGCATGATAAAGAAGATTCAAAGAGAGTGAGATGCCAGCTCCTTTCATTCAGTCAGTAGCTTCAAACATTTCTGGTATATGAAAAACATGTTTTTCAATGGCAAAAATCAATGAATATTGTAAATGCACAAACAGTAATATCTCCACATTGCAAGGTGCAATTCAGAAATTTTTTGCTTTTTCCTGCTAATCCTAGCATGATAAAGAAGATTCAAAGAGAGTGAGATGCCAGCTCCTTTCATTCAGTCAGTAGCTTCAAACATTTCTGGTATATGAAAAACATGTTTTTCAATGGCAAAAATCAATGAATATTGTAAATGCACAAACAGTAATATCTCCACATTGCAAGGTGCAATTCTGAAATTTTTTGCTTTTTCCTGTTAATCCTAGCATGATAAAGAAGATTCAAAGAGAGTGAGATGCCAGCTCCTTTCATTCAGTCAGTAGCTTCAAAGATTTCTGGTATATGAAAAACATGTTTTTCAATGGCAAAAATCAATGAATATTGTAAATGCACAAACAGTAATATCTCCACATTGCAAGGTGCAATTCTGAAATTTTTTGCTTTTTCCTGCTAATCCTAGCATGATAAAGAAGATTCAAAGAGAGTGAGATGCCAGCTCCTTTCATTCAGTCAGTAGCTTCAAACATTTCTGGTATATGAAAAACATGTTTTTCAATGGCAAAAATCAATGAATATTGTAAATGCACAAACAGTAATATCTCCACATTGCAAGGTGCAATTCTGAAATTTTTTGCTTTTTCCTGCTAATCCTAGCATGATAAAGAAGATTCAAAGAGAGTGAGATGCCAGCTCCTTTCATTCAGTCAGTAGCTTCAAACATTTCTGGACGTTTTTCAATGGCAAAAATCAATGAATATTGTAAATGCACAAACAGTAATATCTCCACATTGCAAGGTGCAATTCTGAAATTTTTTGCTTTTTCCTGTTAATCCTAGCATGATAAAGAAGATTCAAAGAGAGTGAGATGCCAGCTCCTTTCATTCAGTCAGTAGCTTCAAACATTTCTGGTATATGAAAAACATGTTTTTCAATGGCAAAAATCAATGAATATTGTAAATGCACAAACAGTAATATCTCCACATTGCAAGGTGCAATTCTGAAATTTTTTGCTTTTTCCTGCTAATCCTAGCATGATAAAGAAGATTCAAAGACAGTGAGATGCCAGCTCCTTTCATTCAGTCAGTAGCTTCAAACATTTCTGGACGTTTTTCAATGGCAAAAATCAATGAATATTGTAAATGCACAAACAGTAATATCTCCACATTGCAAGGTGCAATTCTGAAATTTTTTGCTTTTTCCTGTTAATCCTAGCATGATAAAGAAGATTCAAAGAGAGTGAGATGCCAGCTCCTTTCATTCAGTCAGTAGCTTCAAACATTTCTGGTATATGAAAAACGTTTTTCAATGGCAAAAATCAATGAATATTGTAAATGCACAAACAGTAATATCTCCACATTGCAAGGTGCAATTCTGAAATTTTTTGCTTTTTCCTGCTAATCCTAGCATGATAAAGAAGATTCAAAGAGAGTGAGATGCCAGCTCCTTTCATTCAGTCAGTAGCTTCAAACATTTCTGGTATATGAAAAACATGTTTTTCAATGGCAAAAATCAATGAATATTGTAAATGCACAAACAGTAATATCTCCACATTGCAAGGTGCAATTCAGAAATTTTTTGCTTTTTCTTGCTAATCCTAGCATGATAAAGAAGATTCAAAGAGAGTGAGATGCCAGCTCCTTTCATTCAGTCAGTAGCTTCAAACATTTCTGGACGTTTTTCAATGGCAAAAATCAATGAATATTGTAAATGCACAAACAGTAATATCTCCACATTGCAAGGTGCAATTCTGAAATTTTTTGCTTTTTCCTGTTAATCCTAGCATGATAAAGAAGATTCAAAGAGAGTGAGATGCCAGCTCCTTTCATTCAGTCAGTAGCTTCAAACATTTCTGGTATATGAAAAACATGTTTTTCAATGGCAAAAATCAATGAATATTGTAAATGCACAAACAGTAATATCTCCACATTGCAAGGTGCAATTCTGAAATTTTTTGCTTTTTCCTGCTAATCCTAGCATGATAAAGAAGATTCAAAGAGAGTGAGATGCCAGCTCCTTTCATTCAGTCAGTAGCTTCAAACATTTCTGGACGTTTTTCAATGGCAAAAATCAATGAATATTGTAAATGCACAAACAGTAATATCTCCACATTGCAAGGTGCAATTCTGAAATTTTTTGCTTTTTCCTGTTAATCCTAGCATGATAAAGAAGATTCAAAGAGAGTGAGATGCCAGCTCCTTTCATTCAGTCAGTAGCTTCAAACATTTCTGGTATATGAAAAACATGTTTTTCAATGGCAAAAATCAATGAATATTGTAAATGCACAAACAGTAATATCTCCACATTGCAAGGTGCAATTCTGAAATTTTTTGCTTTTTCCTGCTAATCCTAGCATGATAAAGAAGATTCAAAGAGAGTGAGATGCCAGCTCCTTTCATTCAGTCAGTAGCTTCAAACATTTCTGGTATATGAAAAACATGTTTTTCAATGGCAAAAATCAATGAATATTGTAAATGCACAAACAGTAATATCTCCACATTGCAAGTTGCAATTCTGAAATTTTTTGCTTTTTCCTGCTAATCCTAGCGTGATAAAGAAGATTCAAAGAGAGTGAGATGCCAGCTCCTTTCATTCAGTCAGTAGCTTCAAACATTTCTGGTATATGAAAAACATGTTTCTCAATGGCAAAAATCAATGAATATTGTAAATGCACAAACAGTAATATCTCCACATTGCAAGGTGCAATTCTGAAATTTTTAGCTTTTTCCTGTTAATCCTAGCATGATAAAGAAGATTCAAAGAGAGTGAGATGCCAGCTCCTTTCATTCAGTCAGTAGCTTCAAACATTTCTGGACGTTTTTCAATGGCAAAAATCAATGAATATTGTAAATGCACAAACAGTAATATCTCCACATTGCAAGGTGCAATTCTGAAATTTTTTGCTTTTTCCTGTTAATCCTAGCATGATAAAGAAGATTCAAAGAGAGTGAGATGCCAGCTCCTTTCATTCAGTCAGTAGCTTCAAACATTTCTGGTATATGAAAAACATGTTTTTCAATGGCAAAAATCAATGAATATTGTAAATGCACAAACAGTAATATCTCCACATTGCAAGGTGCAATTCTGAAATTTTTTGCTTTTTCCTGCTAATCCTAGCATGATAAAGAAGATTCAAAGAGAGTGAGATGCCAGCTCCTTTCATTCAGTCAGTAGCTTCAAACATTTCTGGACGTTTTTCAATGGCAAAAATCAATGAATATTGTAAATGCACAAACAGTAATATCTCCACATTGCAAGGTGCAATTCTGAAATTTTTTGCTTTTTCCTGTTAATCCTAGCATGATAAAGAAGATTCAAAGAGAGTGAGATGCCAGCTCCTTTCATTCAGTCAGTAGCTTCAAACATTTCTGGTATATGAAAAACATGTTTTTCAATGGCAAAAATCAATGAATATTGTAAATGCACAAACAGTAATATCTCCACATTGCAAGGTGCAATTCTGAAATTTTTTGCTTTTTCCTGCTAATCCTAGCATGATAAAGAAGATTCAAAGAGAGTGAGATGCCAGCTCCTTTCATTCAGTCAGTAGCTTCAAACATTTCTGGTATATGAAAAACATGTTTTTCAATGGCAAAAATCAATGAATATTGTAAATGCACAAACAGTAATATCTCCACATTGCAAGTTGCAATTCTGAAATTTTTTGCTTTTTCCTGCTAATCCTAGCGTGATAAAGAAGATTCAAAGAGAGTGAGATGCCAGCTCCTTTCATTCAGTCAGTAGCTTCAAACATTTCTGGTATATGAAAAACATGTTTCTCAATGGCAAAAATCAATGAATATTGTAAATGCACAAACAGTAATATCTCCACATTGCAAGGTGCAATTCTGAAATTTTTAGCTTTTTCCTGTTAATCCTAGCATGATAAAGAAGATTCAAAGAGAGTGAGATGCCAGCTCCTTTCATTCAGTCAGTAGCTTCAAACATTTCTGGACGTTTTTCAATGGCAAAAATCAATGAATATTGTAAATGCACAAACAGTAATATCTCCACATTGCAAGGTGCAATTCTGAAATTTTTTGCTTTTTCCTGCTAATCCTAGCATGATAAAGAAGATTCAAAGAGAGTGAGATGCCAGCTCCTTTCATTCAGTCAGTAGCTTCAAACATTTCTGGTATATGAAAAACATGTTTTTCAATGGCAAAAATCAATGAATATTGTAAATGCACAAACAGTAATATCTCCACATTGCAAGGTGCAATTCTGAAATTTTTTGCTTTTTCCTGCTAATCCTAGCATGATAAAGAAGATTCAAAGAGGGTGAGATGCCAGCTCCTTTCATTCAGTCAGTAGCTTCAAACATTTCTGGACGTTTTTCAATGGCAAAAATCAATGAATATTGTAAATGCACAAACAGTAATATCTCCACATTGCAAGGTGCAATTCTGAAATTTTTTGCTTTTTCCTGTTAATCCTAGCATGATAAAGAAGATTCAAAGAGAGTGAGATGCCAGCTCCTTTCATTCAGTCAGTAGCTTCAAACATTTCTGGTATATGAAAAACATGTTTTTCAATGGCAAAAATCAATGAATATTGTAAATGCACAAACAGTAATATCTCCACATTGCAAGGTGCAATTCTGAAATTTTTTGCTTTTTCCTGCTAATCCTAGCATGATAAAGAAGATTCAAAGAGAGTGAGATGCCAGCTCCTTTCATTCAGTCAGTAGCTTCAAACATTTCTGGTATATGAAAAACATGTTTTTCAATGGCAAAAATCAATGAATATTGTAAATGCACAAACAGTAATATCTCCACATTGCAAGGTGCAATTCAGAAATTTTTTGCTTTTTCCTGCTAATCCTAGCATGATAAAGAAGATTCAAAGAGAGTGAGATGCCAGCTCCTTTCATTCAGTCAGTAGCTTCAAACATTTCTGGTATATGAAAAACATGTTTTTCAATGGCAAAAATCAATGAATATTGTAAATGCACAAACAGTAATATCTCCACATTGCAAGGTGCAATTCTGAAATTTTTTGCTTTTTCCTGTTAATCCTAGCATGATAAAGAAGATTCAAAGAGAGTGAGATGCCAGCTCCTTTCATTCAGTCAGTAGCTTCAAAGATTTCTGGTATATGAAAAACATGTTTTTCAATGGCAAAAATCAATGAATATTGTAAATGCACAAACAGTAATATCTCCACATTGCAAGGTGCAATTCTGAAATTTTTTGCTTTTTCCTGCTAATCCTAGCATGATAAAGAAGATTCAAAGAGAGTGAGATGCCAGCTCCTTTCATTCAGTCAGTAGCTTCAAACATTTCTGGTATATGAAAAACATGTTTTTCAATGGCAAAAATCAATGAATATTGTAAATGCACAAACAGTAATATCTCCACATTGCAAGGTGCAATTCTGAAATTTTTTGCTTTTTCCTGCTAATCCTAGCATGATAAAGAAGATTCAAAGAGAGTGAGATGCCAGCTCCTTTCATTCAGTCAGTAGCTTCAAACATTTCTGGACGTTTTTCAATGGCAAAAATCAATGAATATTGTAAATGCACAAACAGTAATATCTCCACATTGCAAGGTGCAATTCTGAAATTTTTTGCTTTTTCCTGTTAATCCTAGCATGATAAAGAAGATTCAAAGAGAGTGAGATGCCAGCTCCTTTCATTCAGTCAGTAGCTTCAAACATTTCTGGTATATGAAAAACATGTTTTTCAATGGCAAAAATCAATGAATATTGTAAATGCACAAACAGTAATATCTCCACATTGCAAGGTGCAATTCTGAAATTTTTTGCTTTTTCCTGCTAATCCTAGCATGATAAAGAAGATTCAAAGACAGTGAGATGCCAGCTCCTTTCATTCAGTCAGTAGCTTCAAACATTTCTGGACGTTTTTCAATGGCAAAAATCAATGAATATTGTAAATGCACAAACAGTAATATCTCCACATTGCAAGGTGCAATTCTGAAATTTTTTGCTTTTTCCTGTTAATCCTAGCATGATAAAGAAGATTCAAAGAGAGTGAGATGCCAGCTCCTTTCATTCAGTCAGTAGCTTCAAACATTTCTGGTATATGAAAAACGTTTTTCAATGGCAAAAATCAATGAATATTGTAAATGCACAAACAGTAATATCTCCACATTGCAAGGTGCAATTCAGAAATTTTTTGCTTTTTCCTGCTAATCCTAGCATGATAAAGAAGATTCAAAGAGAGTGAGATGCCAGCTCCTTTCATTCAGTCAGTAGCTTCAAACATTTCTGGTATATGAAAAACATGTTTTTCAATGGCAAAAATCAATGAATATTGTAATTGCACAAACAGTAATATCTCCACATTGCAAGATGCAATTCTGAAATTTTTTGCTTTTTCCTGCTAATCCTAGCATGATAAAGAAGATTCAAAGAGAGTGAGATGCCAGCTCCTTTCATTCAGTCAGTAGCTTCAAACATTTCTGGACGTTTTTCAATGGCAAAAATCAATGAATATTGTAAATGCACAAGCAGTAATATCTCCACATTGCAAGGTGCAATTCTGAAATTTTTTGCTTTTTCCTGTTAATCCTAGCATGATAAAGAAGATTCAAAGAGAGTGAGATGCCAGCTCCTTTCATTCAGTCAGTAGCTTCAAACATTTCTGGTATATGAAAAACGTTTTTCAATGGCAAAAATCAATGAATATTGTAAATGCACAAACAGTAATATCTCCACATTGCAAGGTGCAATTCTGAAATTTTTTGCTTTTTCCTGCTAATCCTAGCATGATAAAGAAGATTCAAAGAGAGTGAGATGCCAGCTCCTTTCATTCAGTCAGTAGCTTCAAACATTTCTGGTATATGAAAAACATGTTTTTCAATGGCAAAAATCAATGAATATTGTAAATGCACAAACAGTAATATCTCCACATTGCAAGGTGCAATTCAGAAATTTTTTGCTTTTTCCTGCTAATCCTAGCATGATAAAGAAGATTCAAAGAGAGTGAGATGCCAGCTCCTTTCATTCAGTCAGTAGCTTCAAACATTTCTGGACGTTTTTCAATGGCAAAAATCAATGAATATTGTAAATGCACAAACAGTAATATCTCCACATTGCAAGGTGCAATTCTGAAATTTTTTGCTTTTTCCTGTTAATCCTAGCATGATAAAGAAGATTCAAAGAGAGTGAGATGCCAGCTCCTTTCATTCAGTCAGTAGCTTCAAACATTTCTGGTATATGAAAAACATGTTTTTCAATGGCAAAAATCAATGAATATTGTAAATGCACAAACAGTAATATCTCCACATTGCAAGGTGCAATTCTGAAATTTTTTGCTTTTTCCTGTTAATCCTAGCATGATAAAGAAGATTCAAAGAGAGTGAGATGCCAGCTCCTTTCATTCAGTCAGTAGCTTCAAACATTTCTGGTATATGAAAAACATGTTTTTCAATGGCAAAAATCAATGAATATTGTAAATGCACAAACAGTAATATCTCCACATTGCAAGGTGCAATTCTGAAATTTTTTGCTTTTTCCTGCTAATCCTAGCATGATAAAGAAGATTCAAAGAGAGTGAGATGCCAGCTCCTTTCATTCAGTCAGTAGCTTCAAACATTTCTGGTATATGAAAAACATGTTTTTCAATGGCAAAAATCAATGAATATTGTAAATGCACAAACAGTAATATCTCCACATTGCAAGTTGCAATTCTGAAATTTTTTGCTTTTTCCTGCTAATCCTAGCATGATAAAGAAGATTCAAAGAGAGTGAGATGCCAGCTCCTTTCATTCAGTCAGTAGCTTCAAACATTTCTGGTATATGAAAAACATGTTTCTTAATGGCAAAAATCAATGAATATTGTAAATGCACAAACAGTAATATCTCCACATTGCAAGGTGCAATTCTGAAATTTTTAGCTTTTTCCTGTTAATCCTAGCATGATAAAGAAGATTCAAAGAGAGTGAGATGCCAGCTCCTTTCATTCAGTCAGTAGCTTCAAACATTTCTGGACGTTTTTCAATGGCAAAAATCAATGAATATTGTAAATGCACAAACAGTAATATCTCCACATTGCAAGGTGCAATTCTGAAATTTTTTGCTTTTTCCTGTTAATCCTAGCATGATAAAGAAGATTCAAAGAGAGTGAGATGCCAGCTCCTTTCATTCAGTCAGTAGCTTCAAACATTTCTGGTATATGAAAAACATGTTTTTCAATGGCAAAAATCAATGAATATTGTAAATGCACAAACAGTAATATCTCCACATTGCAAGGTGCAATTCTGAAATTTTTTGCTTTTTCCTGCTAATCCTAGCATGATAAAGAAGATTCAAAGAGAGTGAGATGCCAGCTCCTTTCATTCAGTCAGTAGCTTCAAACATTTCTGGTATGAAAAACATGTTTTTCAATGGCAAAAATCAATGAATATTGTAAATGCACAAACAGTAATATCTCCACATTGCAAGGTGCAATTCTGAAATTTTTAGCTTTTTCCTGTTAATCCTAGCATGATAAAGAAGATTCAAAGAGAGTGAGATGCCAGCTCCTTTCATTCAGTCAGTAGCTTCAAACATTTCTGGACGTTTTTCAATGGCAAAAATCAATGAATATTGTAAATGCACAAACAGTAATATCTCCACATTGCAAGGTGCAATTCTGAAATTTTTTGCTTTTTCCTGTTAATCCTAGCATGATAAACAAGATTCAAAGAGAGTGAGATGCCAGCTCCTTTCATTCAGTCAGTAGCTTCAAACATTTCTGGTATATGAAAAACATGTTTTTCAATGGCAAAAATCAATGAATATTGTAAATGCACAAACAGTAATATCTCCACATTGCAAGGTGCAATTCTGAAATTTTTTGCTTTTTCCTGCTAATCCTAGCATGATAAAGAAGATTCAAAGAGAGTGAGATGCCAGCTCCTTTCATTCAGTCAGTAGCTTCAAACATTTCTGGTATATGAAAAACATGTTTTTCAATGGCAAAAATCAATGAATATTGTAAATGCACAAACAGTAATATCTCCACATTGCAAGGTGCAATTCTGAAATTTTTAGCTTTTTCCTGTTAATCCTAGCATGATAAAGAAGATTCAAAGACAGTGAGATGCCAGCTCCTTTCATTCAGTCAGTAGCTTCAAACATTTCTGGACGTTTTTCAATGGCAAAAATCAATGAATATTGTAAATGCACAAACAGTAATATCTCCACATTGCAAGGTGCAATTCTGAAATTTTTTGCTTTTTCCTGTTAATCCTAGCATGATAAAGAAGATTCCAAGAGAGTGAGATGCCAGCTCCTTTCATTCAGTCAGTAGCTTCAAACATTTCTGGTATATGAAAAACATGTTTTTCAATGGCAAAAATCAATGAATATTGTAAATCCACAAACAGTAATATCTCCACATTGCAAGGTGCAATTCTGAAATTTTTTGCTTTTTCCTGCTAATCCTAGCATGATAAAGAAGATTCAAAGAGAGTGAGATGCCAGCTCCTTTCATTCAGTCAGTAGCTTCAAACATTTCTGGTATATGAAAAACATGTTTTTCAATGGCAAAAATCAATGAATATTGTAAATGCACAAACAGTAATATCTCCACATTGCAAGGTGCAATTCTGAAATTTTTAGCTTTTTCCTGTTAATCCTAGCATGATAAAGAAGATTCAAAGACAGTGAGATGCCAGCTCCTTTCATTCAGTCAGTAGCTTCAAACATTTCTGGACGTTTTTCAATGGCAAAAATCTATGAATATTGTAAATGCACAAACAGTAATATCTCCACATTGCAAGGTGCAATCTGAAATTTTTTGCTTTTTCCTGTTAATCCTAGCATGATAAAGAAGATTCCAAGAGAGTGAGATGCCAGCTCCTTTCATTCAGTCAGTAGCTTCAAACATTTCTGGTATATGAAAAACATGTTTTTCAATGGCAAAAATCAATGAATATTGTAAATGCACAAACAGTAATATCTCCACATTGCAAGGTGCAATTCTGAAATTTTTTGCTTTTTCCTGCTAATCCTAGCATGATAAAGAAGATTCAAAGAGAGTGAGATGCCAGCTCCTTTCATTCAGTCAGTAGCTTCAATCATTTCTGGTATGAAAAACATGTTTTTCAATGGCAAAAATCAATGAATATTGTAAATGCACAAACAGTAATATCTCCACATTGCAAGGTGCAATTCTGAAATTTTTAGCTTTTTCCTGTTAATCCTAGCATGATAAAGAAGATTCAAAGAGAGTGAGATGCCAGCTCCTTTCATTCAGTCAGTAGCTTCAAACATTTCTGGTATGAAAACCATGTTTTTCAATGGCAAAAATCAATGAATAATGTAAATGCACAAACAGTAATATCTCCACATTGCAAGGTGCAATTCTGAAATTTTTTGCTTTTTCCTGTTAATCCTAGCATGATAAAGAAGATACAAAGAGAGTGAGATGCCAGCTCCTTTCATTCAGTCAGTAGCTTCAAACATTTCTGGTATATGAAAAACATGTTTTTCAATGGCAAAAATCAATGAATATTGTAAATGCACAAACAGTAATATCTCCACATTGCAAGGTGCAATTCTGAAATTTTTTGCTTTTTCCTGCTAATCCTAGCATGATAAAGAAGATTCAAAGAGAGTGAGATGCCAGCTCCTTTCATTCAGTCAGTAGCTTCAAACATTTCTGGTATATGAAAAACATGTTTTTCAATGGCAAAAATCAATGAATATTGTAAATGCACAAACAGTAATATCTCCACATTGCAAGGTGCAATTCTGAAATTTTTTGCTTTTTCCTGCTAATCCTAGCATGATAAAGAAGATTCAAAGAGAGTGAGATGCCAGCTCCTTTCATTCAGTCAGTAGCTTCAAACATTTCTGGTATATGAAAAACATGTTTTTCAATGGCAAAAATCAATGAATATTGTAAATGCACAAACAGTAATATCTCCACATTGCAAGTTGCAATTCTGAAATTTTTTGCTTTTTCCTGCTAATCCTAGCGTGATAAAGAAGATTCAAAGAGAGTGAGATGCCAGCTCCTTTCATTCAGTCAGTAGCTTCAAACATTTCTGGTATATGAAAAACATGTTTCTCAATGGCAAAAATCAATGAATATTGTAAATGCACAAACAGTAATATCTCCACATTGCAAGGTGCAATTCTGAAATTTTTAGCTTTTTCCTGTTAATCCTAGCATGATAAAGAAGATTCAAAGAGAGTGAGATGCCAGCTCCTTTCATTCAGTCAGTAGCTTCAAACATTTCTGGACGTTTTTCAATGGCAAAAATCAATGAATATTGTAAATGCACAAACAGTAATATCTCCACATTGCAAGGTGCAATTCTGAAATTTTTTGCTTTTTCCTGCTAATCCTAGCATGATAAAGAAGATTCAAAGAGAGTGAGATGCCAGCTCCTTTCATTCAGTCAGTAGCTTCAAACATTTCTGGTATATGAAAAACATGTTTTTCAATGGCAAAAATCAATGAATATTGTAAATGCACAAACAGTAATATCTCCACATTGCAAGGTGCAATTCTGAAATTTTTTGCTTTTTCCTGCTAATCCTAGCATGATAAAGAAGATTCAAAGAGGGTGAGATGCCAGCTCCTTTCATTCAGTCAGTAGCTTCAAACATTTCTGGACGTTTTTCAATGGCAAAAATCAATGAATATTGTAAATGCACAAACAGTAATATCTCCACATTGCAAGGTGCAATTCTGAAATTTTTTGCTTTTTCCTGTTAATCCTAGCATGATAAAGAAGATTCAAAGAGAGTGAGATGCCAGCTCCTTTCATTCAGTCAGTAGCTTCAAACATTTCTGGTATATGAAAAACATGTTTTTCAATGGCAAAAATCAATGAATATTGTAAATGCACAAACAGTAATATCTCCACATTGCAAGGTGCAATTCTGAAATTTTTTGCTTTTTCCTGCTAATCCTAGCATGATAAAGAAGATTCAAAGAGAGTGAGATGCCAGCTCCTTTCATTCAGTCAGTAGCTTCAAACATTTCTGGTATATGAAAAACATGTTTTTCAATGGCAAAAATCAATGAATATTGTAAATGCACAAACAGTAATATCTCCACATTGCAAGGTGCAATTCAGAAATTTTTTGCTTTTTCCTGCTAATCCTAGCATGATAAAGAAGATTCAAAGAGAGTGAGATGCCAGCTCCTTTCATTCAGTCAGTAGCTTCAAACATTTCTGGTATATGAAAAACATGTTTTTCAATGGCAAAAATCAATGAATATTGTAAATGCACAAACAGTAATATCTCCACATTGCAAGGTGCAATTCTGAAATTTTTTGCTTTTTCCTGTTAATCCTAGCATGATAAAGAAGATTCAAAGAGAGTGAGATGCCAGCTCCTTTCATTCAGTCAGTAGCTTCAAAGATTTCTGGTATATGAAAAACATGTTTTTCAATGGCAAAAATCAATGAATATTGTAAATGCACAAACAGTAATATCTCCACATTGCAAGGTGCAATTCTGAAATTTTTTGCTTTTTCCTGCTAATCCTAGCATGATAAAGAAGATTCAAAGAGAGTGAGATGCCAGCTCCTTTCATTCAGTCAGTAGCTTCAAACATTTCTGGTATATGAAAAACATGTTTTTCAATGGCAAAAATCAATGAATATTGTAAATGCACAAACAGTAATATCTCCACATTGCAAGGTGCAATTCTGAAATTTTTTGCTTTTTCCTGCTAATCCTAGCATGATAAAGAAGATTCAAAGAGAGTGAGATGCCAGCTCCTTTCATTCAGTCAGTAGCTTCAAACATTTCTGGACGTTTTTCAATGGCAAAAATCAATGAATATTGTAAATGCACAAACAGTAATATCTCCACATTGCAAGGTGCAATTCTGAAATTTTTTGCTTTTTCCTGTTAATCCTAGCATGATAAAGAAGATTCAAAGAGAGTGAGATGCCAGCTCCTTTCATTCAGTCAGTAGCTTCAAACATTTCTGGTATATGAAAAACATGTTTTTCAATGGCAAAAATCAATGAATATTGTAAATGCACAAACAGTAATATCTCCACATTGCAAGGTGCAATTCTGAAATTTTTTGCTTTTTCCTGCTAATCCTAGCATGATAAAGAAGATTCAAAGACAGTGAGATGCCAGCTCCTTTCATTCAGTCAGTAGCTTCAAACATTTCTGGACGTTTTTCAATGGCAAAAATCAATGAATATTGTAAATGCACAAACAGTAATATCTCCACATTGCAAGGTGCAATTCTGAAATTTTTTGCTTTTTCCTGTTAATCCTAGCATGATAAAGAAGATTCAAAGAGAGTGAGATGCCAGCTCCTTTCATTCAGTCAGTAGCTTCAAACATTT
>NW_027368906.1:0-46433 GCF_046119375.1 Phyllobates terribilis | reverse complement strand
AGACATAGCCCTTTTTTGATGATTGTACGATGACGGCGTTCGACATGACCGTTTTGTGACTGGGTGTGAGGGAAAGAGATACGACGGTGAACTCCTTGTGTTTTGAAATAAGAGGAGATTGTGCGATATCCACCACCCCAGTTGGATTGAAAAAAATTGATTTTGGTAGAGAATTGAGTCTCAACCATTTTAAGAAGTCGGTCGAGAAGTTCTTCAGAGAGAAAGAGGTCGAGAGGTTGGTCGGAGGACATTATGTCTGTACACATATCGAATGTGGTGCGAAAGGTTAAGTAGGTGCCATCTAACCCATGAAAAATGCACGTGATGAACTCATCATCAGGAACAAGATGTGAACACTCAGCAAGAGCATCAGAAAAGCCACGCTTTTTTCTCAAAATATTCTAGGATACCAATGGAACCTTTTGGGAAAGCTTTGCATCTGGTGCTTGAGAAGCATATTCGGGCCCGTGCTTGGGCATGGAACATGTTTTCAAGGATAATCCAGGCGTCATGGGATGTTGTTGCGCGAGCCACATGGGAAAGGAGCGGGGAAGATAACGTGGAACAAAGCCATAAGAGGACAAGTCGATCTTTCTTCTTCCATGTTGCACAATCTGGGTTTGGAGTTGGAGCTATTGTGGAACTCTTAGGAGCAATAAGCAACGTAGGAGGTGCGTCCGTTGGCAGCATGATCGAATCTAGTTCATATGCCTCAAGGGAGAACTTGACGGTGTGGTGCTAAAGCGTGTAATTGTATGATCTAGACTATAGCTGGTGTAAGGAAAGTGAAGCGATGACGAGGCAATGCCATGAGCGGCAACAAGCAGGTCACTGTTGTTTTGTGTGGAAGGAGGAAGGGTAGAATCACCTATAGTAGAGGATATTAAGATCAAGAGGATCGTAAGATAGCTAATACCATATAAGACAATCAGTTGTATAATGTGAATTAATCTATATTCTTCTCATTGAGAGGTATTGAGTATATATAGATTACAAGCCTTCCTTAATGATAAAGATATGCTAGAAGATATGATATACAGTTAAGATATGATTTGCTAAGATAAATCTATGGAGAATAATATCTTATTCCTAATAAGTATAACGGTTATCCTTTTTTGCATCAACACGACCCGATGCCATGCCTACATTGCACTAATCTCGATCATAAACCTCATGTAGTAGTGTTAACTACTGGTATAGCTAGGATTTTCCACCACGGGCAGAATATAGCAATAAAGGTTTCGTAGGAATAAAAAAAATAGCTAATGTTTTTACGCAAACATATTATTTAAAAGTTAATGTTTCCTTCCTAGTCCTATGATAAAGAATGACAAGATACACTTTGATAACTTGTTCGTCGCTAAAGGACATTGTCGTTGTTTCTCTATATTGTGCACCAACATTGTTATTTACAACTGCATATATTACGTTGACAAATGTTATTTCTCATCATTTGAGGATGTCCCTGGCCATGCATTGCCAATAGCATAAAGCTTTTCTTTTGTCAACTAGCCAGAGTTGTAAAGCCAATCTAGGATTGCATTTTTAGCTCACATCCTTGGCCGTCACCCACTTGTGCTTCCTCCTTAGATGAACATGAGTTCATGAGATATGCTTCGTAGTGGAAAGTGATAGTTTGATCTCATTGATAACCGCGTTCAATACAACATCCATATCATAGCTTTCCCCCAAAAAATAATTGATCTGAGTGTAACTCCATAAAATCATGGACATATGTAAAAATTTGAACCCTCCCTTTGTGAGAATAATTGTTGTTGAATTCTCCTTCCCTTCTTATATGAATTTCATAGTCAAACTCTAATAGCTTTTTAAGTCATTGTTGTTGAATTGGAGTGTTGAGTGCTCAAAATGATATTTGAGGCCTCTTTATCGTTCTTGATGGAATTTCGTTTAGCCACTCTTGCACGAAAAATGGAAATGCCAACAACTCTTTCTCATAAATTGGAACATGTAATTGCCTTCCTTTGTGGTGCTACTAATTTAGGATAACGTTGTCCTTTTTTGCATCAGCACGTCCCAACGCCATGCCCACATTGCACTAGTCTCGATCACAAATCCCATGTAGTAGTATTAACTAGTGGTATAGCTAGGATTTTCTACCACGGGCAGGATATAACCATAAAGGTTTTGTCGGAATAAAAAAATTACCTAACATTTTTACACAAACATATTATTTAAAATTTCTTGTTTCCTTCCTAGCTCAATTTTAAGGCAAGAAAACTACACTTTTACAACCCGTTCTTCGTTAAAGGACATTATCGTTGTTTCTCAATATTGTGCACCAACATTGTTATTTATAACTGCATATATTATTCCACCGTCCAATTAATCGTTGCACTAACATACAAGATTGAACAACATTGAATATCCTATGTTACAATCTCTAAGATGATATAATCTAATGATTCAACGAGTTTTGATCCAATCTTGAGCTCTAACAAAAATCATTCCTTGTTGAGAGTACCAGCTATTACAAGCTTCCCTTTCCTAATAAACTTCCACGCGCTAGTCCATGTGCTTCACCCAACTGTTGCACTTGAATTGATTCTTCAATTCTTTATTAGCGTGTTGCTTCCTTGTATTATTTTTTATTCGATGATGACCACGGGAGCTCCGACATTGACTTGAAGGTCATGCACATGACCAAATGGATAAGATGTATTTTCAACTATCACGCTTAATTTGTTCGTCATTATAATAAAGAGGAAATTTTAGCTAGACCTTAAAATTAGCAGCCGAACATAGTTATCCAAATCATGAACATAGAGTATTATATTATGAATATAGATGTACTGTATTGCTTTCCGTGTTCAATCTTTTCCTTTTATAAATATTAGTATCGAGTAAGATTTATACAATGACAATAAACATAGACTATAAATTTATGAACCTATTAAAAAATGATAATTTCATAAATAACTGAAATTTGTATATTTACAAATTTGTATTATGTTTTTTTCTGAGCCCATAAACGTGGAAATAATGCAGTCAAAATGAAGATGAACGCGCAAAGTAATGTAGGAAAAGTATATAGTAAGACTAGTAAGACCGAATGAATTAGGTACGTGTGCAAGTCTGTCCGAATTCCAGCGTTTCCTCCACAACTCTCTCTTATTTTAATGGAAGGTTTGCCAGCCAAACGCCATTGACATTCAATTCGAGCTTCTATCTTTCTTGTTCGTCGTCCCCAACAATGTCGCAGGGGAAGCTCCAAGTCCTCCTTGTAAGCGCCAAAGGCCTCCAAGACGCCGATTTCTTCTGTAATCACTGATTTCCTATCTCTCTCTTACTAGTTTTCGTTGCTCATAGCTTCAGCCTGCTAACAGTTTCAATCATGCTTTCTATTTTTGCGTATATTTATGTAATCAATCAGTGGTCGAGCACACTTTAGTTCCTGCACGTTTTCGCAAATCCTGTTTATAGCATCAAATTTACAAAAGCGTAAAGATTGATCTGATCTGATCTTTTAGGAAAATGAGGAGTAATGATCTATATAACATTATTCCCTGCGATTTCAGGAGGTGAATGTTGGGTTTATTCTTAATAGTATCAGTTGAGTTGACTCGTTCTATCATTTGTTTCATGCGAACATATTTTAATTGTTTAAAAGTAAAAGTAGAACTAACATGACATTGCCAACTTGATGTTTCTCATTGGATGGACCCAGGAAATTGCTTCTTCTCCTTCTTAACCATTTCCATAATTGGAAAGAATCTCGAATCATACATACAAAAGGATATCCTACTCACTGAAAGCAACGCGTAATGCTTTTACATGGCCTATCATTCAAATCTGAAAGGGCTTTCTTGATACAGGTTGTTGGGACCCTTTTTTACCCTTAGGCCCATATAAGAGTAAAAGGTGCGGCCATCAGGAAAAAGGTCCAAGGTCCATTCTAAATTTCATCCTATAAATAGAGAAGTGGGAAGTTGAAACCAGGTGATTACTGTTCATTCTCGCTACTTTTTACAATATTGAGAGCTCTCTTTTCTCGCTACGCGTATACCTAATTCCACTCAAATCTCAAACGTCCCTTCGCAAACACACACACTTTCTCTCTCTCTCTTTACTTAGCCTCACGCATATAAGACTTTTTGCTTCGTATAGAAATTCTACACGAATGAATACTGACTTGATCGTCGGAGGATCAAATCCAGAGGCCTCCCTCCTCTGGGTTTGATACGCAGGTACACGAAGCTCATTCCATAAGCTACACGAAGGAGTTAACGCGCAGGAAGCATTATCTACTACACGAAGAGAAGTCATCATCCCAAAGTTAGAGAACAAAAGTCCACGCGTAGAGTGTTGACTACGCGTTCATTCCCGGGCTCCAACACTGGCGCCGTCTGTGGGTTCTTACTCACGAAGCTAAGCTAATACTTCAGAGATAGTACGTCTAGAAGGCCTCCCAAGCGGAGACACTCGCGGAGACACTCGCGAGGACCCTCGCGGAGATGCTCGCGAAAAACGTTCACGATCACCAGCCAACCCGCGTAGCAACCAAACATGGATTTCTCCAGAAGAGCTCGAAGATTTCCACATCTGGAGAGAGTACATGGCGAATACCGCACGGTCCGCGGATAGATCCCACCTCGGTAGGGGAACGGCCGACCGTACCCCTTCCGACTACTATTCACGCGAAACTTACCCTGACACGTACAGCTACAAAGGGCAGACCCCATATGGACCAACGCGCACACACGATCGCGAACAGCCGCACTTCCAAACGCCAGCTCCGCCACCTCGCGAACAACCATACCCAGAACATTACACAAGATCCCCCATGTACGCTAACGCTCCGCCAACCTTCCCCTACGACCCGTATTTCCCTACGTACGCCCCAAGACAGCCTCGCGAGCCTACTACAATTTTTGCTGATCACATTACGCACGCCGCGGTGCGCGGAGACTTCAAGTACCCGTCGGTGAAAGAATACATAGGATGCGAAGACCCTGTGGAACACACTAGTCGGTATCGCTATGCCATGCTCACGAGCAACGCCGACGACGCAGCAATGTGCAAGGGTTTCCCGAACACACTATCCGGGGCAGCCCTGAGTTGGATCCTGGCCCTTCCCAAGGGCATTATAACAAGCTTTGCCGATCTGGAGGGGAGATTCCTCAGCCACTTCAACGCCTCGCGCAAGCAAGAGGTGGTAATGCAACATACAGCAGGCATACAGCAGGGCCCAGAGGAGCCCTTAGCTGATTACGTAGCAAGATTCACAGCCGTGGTCATCCAAGCCACCGACTTCAAAGACGACACGACCAAGTACGCGTTTCTTCGCGGATTATGTAATGGCACCGAGTTTAAAGACCGAATGAGCAGGAAGAAGGGCCTCACGTACGAAGGAATGTTGGAAAGGGCTCACGAAGAAATTCAGGGAAAATGATAACGGGCCAGGGTTCGCAAGGCCCAAGTCAGAAAAGCAGCCAAGGCTGGGGTCCTAAGAGGCATCACGATCAGGGCAGGCCGAGGAAACAGAATTATGATACGCGAGTAAACCCCACGCAGCCGAGGGACCAGCAGGGAAGATTCCAGGCTCAGAACCTCATGACCAACATCGCGCAGGGGGGTAGTCAAGGAGGAAAGAGGTCGGTAGGACGGCGACCAATGTGGTGTGAAAGGCATACAACCAAGAATCATGACTCTTCATACTGCCGATCCATCAGGCAGGAGGCAGACGCGGAGAACCGGAGGGTGATGTCCGCCCAGCGGACTGGAACGAACACATCACGACGCAATCAGAACAATCGCGGACAAACTCAGAACTTCCCTCCGCCAGATGGTTTTGTTGGCACAATATCAGGTAGGCATACGCCTAGGCTCGCGAGCAGAACAGAACAGCGCAGAGCCTCTAACACCACCCTCCCATCAGGAAGACCCTTGATGCTTGTTCGAGAAGAAAGGAGAGAGCCATACCGATTGACGTTCAGCGAGAAAGATGTCAATGAATGGGCCACGCGGAGTGCTGACCCACTTGTAATCCATATTCAGCTTGGTACGAAGATGGTAAAGAGAGTGATGGTGGATACAGGTAGTGCGGACGATATCCTATACTGGGACGCTTTCGAAAAGTTGGGGATCGACAAGAGCCAGTTAAGGCCAACAGAGTGTAACCTGGTCGGCTTTACGGGAGATTCAGTAAAAGCTTCTGGTGTGATCACGCTGGACATGATACTCGGAGATGAGGGTGGCCCGCGAAGGCAATGCTCGGTAGATTTCCTAGTCATCCCCATGACATCTTCGTATAACGCCATCATCGGACGCGATTCTCTTACGCGTTTCGAAGCAACGGTCTCGATAAGCCACTTCTGCGTGAAGTTCCCAACGGTGTGCGGCACGGGGATTGCACGAGGGAATCAAGAAGAGAGTCGAACTTGCTATCACTCAGCAGAAAAAGGCAAACAGAAGGCAGTACACACCAGCCAGGTATACGTGAAAATTCACCAAGTGACGAAGAGGAAGCAGAGTTAGACCCGTGAATGCCAGATCATGTGGAGAAACTACGCGAAGCGGCAGAGACCGTCCCTTGTGACACCATCACGCCGTTCGGGTCAAAACACGAAAAGTTATCTGTCGGGCGCGGCCTGCAACCGGCAGTTACGGAGGAGATAGTAAGGTTGTTATCAGGATCGCGGAACGTCTTCGCGTGGACCCCTCGCGATCTGAAGGGCATCCCACCAGAAGTTATGAGCCACTCATTGGCCATCCAGCCAGATTCAGTACCCAGAAGACAACGCAAGAGGAAACAGGCAGGGCCCAAGAACGAGGCCGCAGGCATAGAATTGGCAAAGCTGCTCAAGGCAGGTTTCGTGGAACCCGTCCAGTACCCGAAGTGGCTAGCAAACGAAGTTATGGTACCAAAGAAAGTGTAATAACCCTCTATTTCTGAAGGTTATTTTGGTACTTTGATATTCATTTGATTTTATGAATGTTATCTTTTGATGAATTGAGCAGATTACGCGTAGACGAATAAATTATTATTTAATTCGTCATATTCTAATCGTTAGTATGAGGACCTAGAACTCTTTATCTATAAATAAATACACTTTGGAGTATTTATTTAACTTTCCAGAAAAGTAAATTCTTCCTTTGGTATTTCGAAAGGATTACGGACGAGATTCATAATTTTCGGAATTAGTTAGACTACTGTGAAGAAGCCAATATAAATAATTTATTATTTATATTATTCTTTTAAGGTTTCCATAAATTTAATTAGATTAAATCTTTTTATTAAGTGATTTCCTTAATTAAAATTAGGGTTTGGAGGTATCTATCCTACCCTATATAAACCCACCTACGTTCCACATATTTTATATCACTTTCGTTCTTCTTCTCGGCCGCTCAATTACACAACGAAACAGAGTTTCGTTTCTCCCCTGTTCCGATCGCCTCCTACACCACACCACCTCCTTCCTCCCTCCTCCGGCGAGACCTTGTTCCTCCCTTACGTTACCCTGTTTTCAGCGCCGACGAAAGCTCCTCCTACACCAGCCTTGCGTTCCAGTGAAGCCGCAGTCACCACCGACCGTCGCCATCACCTCCGGTGAGTGCCCCCGTTCTCCCCCCTGTTTTACTGCTTGGTTGGTTCGTTCTTTGTTGTACAAGAGAGAACGAAGGAAGCGGGTAATGTATATGTAGATTCTTCTCAAGTTATTACTGTAATTATTAAGGATGTACTAATGTTATGTACAGTTAATCAACAAAGCCCTATATAGTTAAACTCTTTGGATGACATGTTATGTCATATATGACATATGTATAAACGGAGGTGTTGACTGTTGACACTTCATTCACTCTCTTCTCATGTATATACATATACATTGTATAGTATATATTATATAGTGTTTAATAACATACTTAGAGATATCACCTAGTTAATCAATGATACAAACTTATTAGAAAATTCGTATCGGAATAAATTATTAATGGTAATTTATTGATTTTTCTTCGGTATCGCGCTGGATCGAAATTCTTGAAGATCAAGTTCGTTGACAAGGCTCCAAACTCCATCTTAGATCCCGATCAATTCCCGTAACTAAGGCAAGTGGCGGTTCGCTCTTGCTTATCTATTTGTTTTTATTCCATATTTGTCTTAATTAACAATGAATCGGTTGTTATATTAAGTTGGGAATAAAATATTATTCTCTTGTGTGTTGGGAACTTTAATAACCTAAAATAAATGTTATTTAGGTTGTATGCATATAGTGGATATACTATATATATGATGATATTTATATTATTACCTTAGGGTGATAGATGGACTTGTTGTGGATTGTTGTGGATATATATACTATATAGTTAGAACGAGTATTCGTAGGAACACTATGTACCTCGCGAGGTCTAGTGGTTTCTTTATAACTGGTATTAGGAGGATTTTGCCTAATAGCCTTTTTGGTCATGATCATACCCTCATCCTTATATGAGGGTGGTGCACACAGCTGGTGCCGATTATCGGGATTATTCCCTTGTTCTCATTGCGAGACATCATTAAAAGCTTCAATGTAAATCGTTTTGGAAGTACGAAAGATAAGCACTTTTGTGCATATTAATGTGTTCCGGACAATTACTACAACTTGGAAAAATTGTCTGGCCTCCCGGTTAAGTAAGTCATCTTTCTGATCTGAATTCGCACAACACGTATGCGGGTGAGGTTGGTCGTTGACCCAATTATTCATGGGGGGTGATTTCAAAACCTATTGTTTGAATTATATAAAATGTTCCCACACAGTTATAATATTAATATTATATTAATATCTTCCCATAAGACTCAACTTTTTGGAGTCTTCTCTTGTTATATATACACATATATATATATTATTATATCTCTTCCTTATTCTGTGGAAGTGTCGGAGTTGCCTCGATTATCGGCTTTTTATTCGAGAAACCGTTAGGTTTAACTAGATACGACTACATAGAGCATCACATAAATCCCACTGCATAGTCTCTCGACTAACCAACCACTATTTTTTTTTTGGTTTTTAAGGTTAATTCGATGTATGATGTGCCTCAAAAAGAGGATACAAGCAGGAACACAATCAAAGCAAGACACCGGAGAGGATAGGAGCATACATGGAGAGACACGCAGGCCTTCCATACTATGCTCAAGACCAAAAGGGGTTACCAGCCGAGAAATCGCAAAACGTGCAGCTATGAGAGCAGGGCAAGGCGCCCCGGGCCTCATTAAAACCTCTAAGAAGGAAAACCCAGTGGGAAAAACCAACAAAGAGGAAAAAAGAGCACCCCTGCACCAGCTGGCCACCCGAAGAACCGGCATACATGGACAGGCACGCAGACCTCCCATACTATCCCAAAGAGAAAAGACCAACATACATGGGCAGGCACGCACACCTCCCATACTATGTGGAGAAGAATCAACACACCAACCAGGCGTCAACAAGCGAGCACAAACCAAGCAACAAGGCAGCGGCCTAACTAAAAGGGAACATCCCATGTAGCAACGGGAACACATGGGAGAAGATAAGACGAGCACCCACATCCGAAGGGATGAAGTTGTCGTCGAGGATGCGGGCAAACCGAGAAGACCAGGGGAAGAAGACCGATGCAAAGAGCGCGAACACCAAGAGAGGCACATCATCGGGAAGCCTTTGAAGACGCACCACCATGTCTAAGGGAGCGCCGGACAACGGTTTCACCGATCTTATTAGGGAACTTCATGGGGGCCATGAGGCCAATCACATACTGATTTTTGAGGGCCACCCCAGCCTCACGGGCCTCCTTAGCCTTCAAACTAGCACGCTTCTTCTCTGGGACTTCGAGAGCACCTTTTCGGCACTAGCTTCAAATTCCACAAAAGCATCCAGATCCGGGTGCGTCTCCGACTCAGAACCATCACCATTGTCTCCAACACCTGCTTTATCCTCACTAGAAAGGGCATCAAATCTATTGGGGGAGCTCCTCACGCTACTATCGAAAGTAAACGGGAGCTACCCTTGAGGTACTTGGCCTTGGTAGCGGCCGAGACCTCTCCATCTTCCTTAACAGTCTCGTCCTTAGAGGAGCGACTCGGGGAAGACACCCGGCTATTTCCATGGTCCGAAGAGGGACTAGCGTACCTCTCCTTACCATTAGAGTTGGCCAAAGGAACAGTAGATGTCATCCGTCTCTTTACGGTGCATCAGGTGGTAGCTTCAAGGATTGAAGATTTCGGGCGCAGGGCAGTTGAAGATTATTTCCTTTGTTTTGTTTTCAGTTTCAACAAGGTTACGATCTGTTTATGATTAAGTCTTCTGCTATATTATTATTTTTGGGATTTGGTTTGCATTTGTAAGACAATTATTTATTATTAATACATTGAGTATTTGTTTTTACATTTAATGTTCTAAGCCTTAGTAACTTCGGGTCGATGATTCGGGGTTACTGGCGGTAATATTCCCAAGGTAATTTGGGGGTGTTACAGAAAGACACAGGCAGTGGCCTATGTGTGTGGACTTCACGGACCTGAACAAGGCATGTCCCAAGGACAGTTACCCGCTGCCAGCCATAGACCAGCTCGTCGACTCTACAGCGAGGCATGAAGCTTTAAGTTTCCTCGACGCGTATTCAGGGTACAACCAAGTCCCCATGAATCCCGCGGATGCCGAGCACACTGCATTTATCACGGACAAGGCACTTTTTGCTACAAGGTGATGCCATTCGGATGAAAAACGCGGGAGCAACCTTCCAAAGGCTGGTAGAAAAGATTTTTCGAGGCATGATGGGCGTAACGGTTAAGGCGTACGTGGACGATATTGTGGTGAAGAGTAAGAAACAAGAAAACCATGCGCGTGACTTGGCAGAGGTGTTTGACACGCTACGCAAGTACGGCATGAGCCTGAACCCGGAGAAGTGCGTTTTCGGTGTAACGGAGGGGAAATTCCTGGGTTTTCAAATCAGCAATCGGGGGATTCAGGTAAACCCCGCGAAAGTCAAGGCGGTTCCTCGATATGGCGCCACCACGCAGCATCAACGAGGTTCAACGATTTGTAGGGTCAGTGAATTACTTGGGGAGTTCTGCGCGAAGCTCACTGAACGAAACCTGCCATTCTTTGATATCCTAAGAAGGCCAAAGAACTTCCAGTGGACAAATCAGTGTGAAGAGGCGTTTGCGAAACTGAAAGAACACCTAACCCAGCTACCAACGTGTCCTCACCCACGCCGGGGGAGAGTTTGCAGTTGTATATCTCAGCCAGGGAAAGGGCGGTGAGCGCGGTCCTTACTCGCGAGGCGCAAAGGCCTGTCTACTTCATAAGCAAGGCGTTGCTCGCGACCGAAGAGCACTATGCCCCCGTAGAGAAAGCCGTCTTCGCGCTAGTCGTAGCAGCGCAGAGATTGAGACCATACTTCCACGCCCACACCATTCAGGTACTAACTAACTTACCTTTACACTCCCTCCTTCACAGACCGACGGCGTCCAGCCGGCTCACGAAGTGGGTGGTTGAGTTATCCGAGTTCGACATCGAGTACAGACCAAGGCCGGCTATCAAAGCACAAGCGCTAGCAGACTTCGCGGTCGAGACAAGCTTCCGCGAAGCTGTGAATACATCTGATGAGAAGGAGTGGCAGTTGTACGTAGATGGAGCTGTGAACGCAGAGGGTTGTGGGGCAGGTATAGCCCTCATTTCACCAGAAGGGGTAATTCATAAGCACGCTATCAATTTGAACTTTACCGCAACCAACAACGAGGCCGAGTATGAAGCACCAATAGCATGAATGGAGATCGCATTAGCTAACTCCATAGAAAAAGTGGAGTGTTTCTGTGAATCTGAGGTCGTGGTACAACGATGCATGGCCTATACGAAGCCAAAACAGGCAACCTGCCAAGATACCTGCGAGAGCTGGCGCACTTCGTTCTCTGTTCAAGCAATTCCAACTCACAACCATCCCTCGAGAAAAGAACGATGAAGCTGACAACCTCGCGAAAATCGCGTCCCGCCTGAGAATAAAAGAAGAGAACAAAGGTTCCAAGCCCATCTGGACGCGAAGGAGTGATGAAAGGGCAATTAGGCAACTGTTCGAGATGATGGCCGTTGATATGGCTGTTGATGACTGGCGTAGCCCGATCATGAAATACCTAGCTTGATGGCGTAGTACCAGAAAACCCTCGTGAGAGGAGGAAGTTAGAAGTACAAGCTACGCGGTTCTATATTAACCAGGGGGAGCTATACAAACGCGGATTCATGACGCGGGAGCTGCGTTGCCTCTCTGAGAAAGATGGTCAGAATATGATTGTGGAGTTGCACGCGGGGTTATGCGGAACGCATGCTGGATGGAGGGCCTTGGTGTATAAAGCACTACGGCAGGGGCACTACTGGATGACTATGAAGAAGGATGCGCTAAAGTTTTGCACGCGAATGTCAGGCATGCCAACGCCACGCCCCAGCCTCCCATCAGCCGAGGGTGGAAATGCAGATCATGGCAGGTCCTTGCCCTTTCGCGATGTGGGGTCTGGATCTGTTAGGACCATTCTCGCCGAAGGCCCTGGACAGTTGGAATTCATCATAGTGGCGATCGACTACTTCACGAAGTGGATCGAGGCCATACCACTAGCCAATACAACCGTCCCCAACGTAAAGAAATTTTTGTGGCAGAATATCATTTGCCGTTACGGTCTGCCGCAGGAAATCGTCACGGATAGAGGGCCGCAATTCAACACCCCGAAGTTGGTACAGTGGTGCGACGACCTCGGCATTCGCCTAAAGTTTGCGTCTGTTGCACACCCACATTGAAATGGTCAGGTAGAAGCGGCAAACAAAAAGCATTGTTAATGACTTGAAGAAACGACTAGACGGAGCGTGAGGAAAGTGGGCAGAAATGCTCCCGTTAGTTCTATGGGCCAACCGGACTACCAGCAAAAAGCAACATGCGAGACTCCCTTCGCGTTGGCCTATGGGATTGAAGCAGTTGTCCCAGTAGAGCACCTCTTCCCCAACGATAGAATGCTTCACTTTGACAACAACACGAACAACGAAAATATGCAGATAGAGCTCCAGATACGCGAAGAGATCAGAGCCATGGCCGCCATCCGGGCTACGAACTACAAAGCTGGATTCGCCAAGTACTACAACAAATCTATCAAAGCAAGAGGTTTTGCGAAGGGTGACCTCGTCCTCCGCAAAACCAAAGGTGGAAAACTGGACCAAGCTGGGAAGGCCCATACATTATAGACGAAGAAGTCGCCCCAGGCGCATACAGGTTGAAGGACTTTACCGGCAACCGGATCGCGAACTCTTGGAACGTGATGCGGTTGTGAAGGTATTATCCCTAAAGCCACAATTGCCAGGTATAAATTCTCATCTATCAGGTTAAGAAGCTAAAAGCGAGAAACACTTAAAAAGTACTAACCATAAACATCATTATCAGAACACGAATAAACCCGTCGAAACTGAAGAATAAGCTAGCCCTAGCGTGCTCCGGTGTGTAGCACCAAGTTACGACACACCTACACTTACGTACACATAATATAATAAGGTGATAATTCTAACGTGGTAAATGTTGTCCTCAGAATAAAAAGCCTTCGCTACGCGAAGCATACTAAAGTCGTGTAAGCCTCCGGGGGAGCAACGCCAAGTAAGCCTCCTCGGCCTAGGATCATTGCGGGTAAGCCTTCGATGTGCGAAGCACCTTTGAAAAAGTCGTGTAAGCCTCCGGAGGAGCAACGCCAAGTAAGCCTCCTTGGCCTAGGAGCATTGCGGGTAAGACTTCGATATGCGAAGCACCTTTGAAACAGTCGTGTAAGCCCCCAACCAAGTTGGAGCAACGCCAAGTAAGCCTCCATCTGGAGCATTGATCAAGTAAACCCTCAAAAGTGAAGCGCAAGTCTCAGTAGGAACAAAGCTGCCCGGAGATAACGAGAAAGGTAAACCGAACAGTTCATCATTTTAACCCGCGAGGGTTTATGTCAATCTCCTTAAGTAACCAATTTCACATACAGGAAGGAAGATAACACCACTCTTGTACACGAAGTCGCTCGACGGCCAGAGAAAGCTCGAGCAGAAAGGTAAAACTCACGATTCAAAAGAAAAAGGCGATGAACGCGTACTTACCTATTTATCATGCAGAACACGAACGGACAAAGGGGAAAAACAACACGAAGCACCTGGTAGCGCAACACCGAGTAAACCGAGATATCGCAAAAATCAAGCAGAAAACTAAGCAGGACACGCTTGAGTTAGAAGAAAGAGGAGTCGGGTTATTCATTGTATTTTTCCTTTCTTTCACGAGCAGTGTTTTAAGTCCAATATAAGGAGTTTTAAGACGATATATATACAAAGAGGTGCATAATACGTAAAGGTAAAAATGTTTGATCTTGCTATTTCGTGTGGGACACACGAAAGAGCAAGGGGGGTGATAAGTACATCAAATAGGAGTGTTCCATGACAAAATACGAAAACACAGACAAAACAAGCAATAAACAACACTAGGTAGCGATCAGTTAACGGTTTGGAGGAGAAGCAGGGTCCGCATAGAAGGCAGTCATGGGATTAGGCAGGTAGTGACTCTTCTCCGGAACCACTCCCTTATCAGAACCGAAGGCACGGACGTCCCAGGCTTCTAAGGGATCTTCGCCATCATCGACAAAAGTCCCAACAGGAGGAGGAGCCGGGTCAAAGCCAAGGCGATCATTCTTATCCAACACAAAGTCTGTGATCCCTCTACTCTCGAGCTGCGCTTTCGTCATGAGATGGTACAGGGCGAGACGATAGCTACCTTCGTAAGAGGCACGGCAGGCTCTGCGAAATCCACCCACGTAGTCGTTAACAGCCTTAAAGCGGCCATCACGTATTTCCCGCGCACGCTTCTCCTTTAATTCTGCTATCTCTTTAGCATGTTGAGATCGCTCAGCCGCCCGCTGGGATCCGCTCAGCCTCCAGCTGGGACCGCGTAGCCTCCAAATCCTTCTCAACGCGAACCCTCCTCTCTTTCTCTCTTTAGCCTTGACAGCAGCCTTCTTCGCTTCTTCACGGAGAGCTTCAGACGCTCCCTGACTCTCCTCGTCAACATCATGAGAAGCCGCAGTATAGATTAGTTGCATGGCCTGGAACAGAACGCGTCAGATAACGAGTATCAGGAATAACATACTAAATAGAAACAAAGTCTTACCAAGAGCATGATCTGTTCGCGAGAAACAACAGCAGAATCCAACTCCCCTTGGACTGGCAGAGGCAGAGGAGGAAGTAGCTCCGGAGTTGTAAGAGCCGCGGCGGCCTCAAGAGAAGGGAAGATGTCATCAAAAGAACTCTCTCTTTTGGAGCTAGAACCGGTCTCGCGAATTTTCTTCGGACGAGGAAGTCCTTTTTTAGGAGACGCCTCTGTTTTCTTCCTTTTTCTTTCTCGGGAAATCATGGCACCATCACCAGAAGGCCTAGGCGGGGACGAAGGATTAGGGACAAGAGTGTCCCCACGAGGAGCTCTGTGACCACCTTCAGATTCTACGCGACCAGCAGACTTCGCGGTGCTACCGGTCTCTTTACCTCGCTTCGCGTCTACGTGAGGCAGAGAGTCAAAGAGGTCAAAATAGTCTGAGCCTGCAAAAGAAAGGAAAACGTGTTAGAAAAAACAGTGATAAAGTCACACGAAAACAATTAGTCAAGATTCAAGCAACAGGAGGATGGCGAGGGCTGAGCCCCCTCTGTTCACGAAGTTTAGGCGTGACCTCGCGTAAGAATACGCGGAGGGAAGAAGAAGGATAATCGGTGTATCGAGCAATGAAGTTTGTCTTGAAATCCTTATCAGCAATAAAGTCAGAAAGATAAACCTCTGTCCGGATACCATACGCGAAGGTGTCCTCGGGTGGAGGGCGGAATAGAAACCACTGCGTCTTCTAGATTTTCTCATTTGTAGGCAACTTCCACGCCGACGCCACCGAGGTTCGCATAGTAAAAAGGCCGATGTTGCCTGTAATCTTTCGAGGAGAATAAACGAAATTAAAGTGCGAGGCCGAAGGCTTCGACCCGATGTCTTGAGCTCGCATGGTATAAATGGAAACGGATCGCCAGACCATTGGGTGAAGTTGAGTAGGGCTGAAGCGCGTAGCCCTGAGATAAATTTGAACCCAAGGAGGCAAAGGGAGACGAAAACCAGCTTCCAACGCTTGCTTGCTTATCGCATACCAACCATCGAAGTTGTAGGCCATCTTACAACCTTCTTCGGGAAGTGCTAGGATAGTACCTTAGGAAAGGGATACTGGTTAGCGATTTTCTTGAGGTCCGCAAGGGACAACGTAGAGCATCCCCCGGCGAAATTGCTTCCCATACCCTTTAGGCGGAGGCCCGGAACGCGCCTCGTGTAAATCTTCACAGGAGGAAATGTGCCTCTGTAACTCTCCGAGATTATCACGCGGGGCTCCACGAGCGTGGAGTTGCCGGGCCTCAGAGCCTTCAAAGCCTCTTCACCTTGCGCGAAGACGGTTCGTATAGGGGAAGCTTCGGGGGAGTACTGGACGAAGAAGCGCTGGACGAAGACGTCGAACGCGAGTCACTGGAGGATCTAGGACCTAGAATGGGCACAAGATAGTTCTTAGGAGCATGATAGAAATAATGAATTCTCGCGAAATACGGTTTAAGTAAAAAACAAAGGTACTCGCGGAAAACATTATTGATCTCTCCCAAGAAAAACTGTACCCAACCTAAAGAAAAGAGGAATTAATTCGAAGGGACAGGGGCAAAAAGGGGTTTGTCCTCAGTTGAGCATCGAAAAGCGTGACGGAAGTTAAAAGGGCGGAATAGTTGATATGACAAGGGAGGTAAAACGACGGCCTAGATGTGACGTTAATTAAATGAGATATTAACCCAGAATATCAAACGATGAACGGCGGCGTAGGAAGAGACCCCACTCAGGCGGCCGGCGAGAAAGGGGAAGCACCCACCTATCACGCCGCCTCATTATAATGACCTGAGGATGCCTCCCACCGCCGCCCGCATGCCGGAATAGTAAAAGTAAAAAGCCCAGTTAAGAAAGTAAACGACGTCGGAGAACAGGAGGTTCTGACCTGACATGGAGGACGGAGGAGGAAGTGCAAGGAGTTCGATGGATTCACTGAGGTTCGGGTGCGCGCCAGTGCAATCAGAAAGATCGCCGGAAAACCGCCAAGAGCACCGGTGGACAGCAAAGATCGCCGGAGGAAGGGAGCGGTTGAAGAGAGAGAAAAAACAAGGAGAAAAGCAGGAGGGAAATGAGGAATCGGTGTTTCTTCCTCCTTTATATATCGGAAACGATGTCAGAAGAGGTCCAGTAAGCAAGTGACACGTGGCAGAGGGTGAAAGGATGGTATAAGCTAAAAGGTAAGGTGAAGGGGCTCCAACGTGAGAGGTATGGTTTACGCGTAAGAACCACGCAAACCCTAAGGGGGGGATGTTGGACCCCTTTTTACCCTTAGGCCCATATAAGGGTAAAAGGTGCGGCCCATCAGGAAAAAGGCCCAAGGTCCATTCTAAATTTCATCCTATAAATAGAGAAGTGGAAGTTGAAGCCAGGTGATTACTGTTCATTCTCGCTACTTTTTACAATATTGAGAGCTCTCATTTTCTCGCTACGCGTATACCTAATTCCACTCAAATCTCAAACGTCCCTTCGCGAACACACACACTTTCTCTCTCTCTCTCTCTTTACTTAGCCTCATGCATATAAGACTTTTTGCTTCGTATAGAAATTCTACACGAATGAATACTGACTTGATCGTCGGAGGATCAAATCCAGAGGCCTCCCTCCTCTGGGTTTGATACGCAGGTACACGAAGCTCATTCCATAAGCTACACGAAGGAGTTAACGCGCAGGAAGCATTATCTACTACACGAAGAGAAGTCATCATCCCCAAGTCAGAGAACAAAAGTCCACGCGTAGAGTGTTGACTACGCGTTCATTCCCGGGCTCCAACACAGGCTGAAACATCGAATCAAATTGATAGAGATGCTCGTGGTGTCAACCATGCTTAGATTTGATAGAGTCATTTATAATGCATAGTTATGTCATGTAAGGTGATGATGATGATGTTTTTATAAAGATGTCTTATAATATAAATTGTGTTTTACTCTAAAAAATGCAAATCATCAGACCTGATCTTATGTCACAGACTAGTGGTTGTTCAAGCTCAAGGATAGTATATTGGCAATGTCATTGAGTTACATTAGTACTGGTCTGTGGTATTTGATCCATGCAATACTGTTTCTGGATCTCAGTTTCATTTACACATTTCCTATTTTCTAATAGTTTGCTCAATCATATACCTTGAAATCTGCTGCTCCTTCTGACAAAATATATATTTATGTGCAGCAAAAGTGGACCCTTATGCCGTTCTCACATGCCGCTCACAGGAGCAGAAGAGCAATGTCGCCTCAGGTCTGCACTTCCATATCAAACAGAAATGATAACAAAAACAAAAGTCTAACACTTGAATAGTAGAAGTTCATAAAAAAAAACTGAATGTGGTTATATGCAGGTGGTGGATCAAGCCCAGAATGGAACGAGACTTTTGTATTCACAATATCTAACTCCGTTTCTGAGCTTATCATCAAATTATTTGACAAGGATACATTCAGTGCAGATGATTATCTTGGGGAAGCCAAGTGAGTTATCTTGAGATTAGGTCATATTATCATGAATTTAGGTTGTTGGATGAACTCTGAAAAAAACTAGAATCTGTGTTGTGTTTGCAGGATCCCTCTAGAGCCAGTGTTTATTGAAGGGAATATGCCTGTGACCTCCTACAATGTTGTCAAGGACGAGGAATACTGTGGAGAAATTAAATTGA
This sequence comes from Phyllobates terribilis, assembly GCF_046119375.1. Classification (NCBI taxonomy): domain Eukaryota; kingdom Metazoa; phylum Chordata; class Amphibia; order Anura; family Dendrobatidae; genus Phyllobates; species Phyllobates terribilis. The sequence goes on along the minus strand of NW_027368906.1, from coordinate 27,661 downwards.
GCCTTAGCTTTTCACCTGAGGTACATTTTTAGACAAGATCACATACATTATGTTATTCAGTTTTGATGATTGTGTTCAATTTTATGTACAAAGGAGCTACTCTTACCAGCTTCCTGACGAAGAAATCGGTGGATGGAAACAATCATCTTACAACTAGGAAGAGAGCTGAAGATGTTATCTGTTATGGCATTGGTATGATGTTCCTGATGTTCTAACAGTCATGGCTTTTGGAATCTGAATCTTGATTTCCAACACTCTTTAATTTCCGAAGTAACCGTATTTATCTTCTTTATATAGGGTCTGTTTGGAAATGATCTTTATAAAGTACTTTTTATTTATAAACTTGGTTCTCTTATTGATATTCAGTGAGGAAGATGTTTGGCCCTTCAGACCAAAAAAGAAACCGATAAATAATAACTAGGGTTTCAAGGACAATGGCGGCAAGTCACTAGGTACCTTTCTGAAGGGGCTCGCGGATTCAATTCTGGTGCTAGTTCAAAGGGTTTCTGGGTTGAAAGTCCATCGTTCTTTGCTTAGGGCGTGCAAATTCGAACCATTAGAGATGTCATTATTTTAATTTTTTAAAAGTGTTAACTAGCTTATTGCAAAGTATGTTATTTTTTTAAGTATCTATTTTCATTTATAATTTTATTCTATATTATTATTTAACACAAAATTTTAATAAGAATAGTAATAATTTCATCTTTTCCATATTATGATATAAATTAATAAAAAAAATTATACAAAATTCATTAACTCATCTAAATCCAAGTCATCAATGAAATTTTCACGAAATTTGAATCCATAGAGAAAGATTGTCAAATTCGACATAAATTATACTGATATGTGTCATCCAAATTTGTCATATATTGGATTTTGACTAATTAGATTACGAACAGATTCGTAATCACAATAATAAAGTTCACTATTTAGAACTTTACTATGTAGTTAAACTTCTTGTTCTTTTAGTATAGATTTATATCAACAAAATATTACTATATTTACTTTTTTGATAAAAGTTGTTTTCTTAAAAATAAAATCATAATAATGGATTTAATTTAATATAATATAAAAATAAGAGGTTTTTGCAGTAAACCACTCGTTATATAGCGGTTTTTGCAGTAAACCACCCCTTATAGTTAACTTTTCAAGAAACCACCCAAACGTTTTTTTCCCTTACCAAGCACCACCCACGAGTGTTTTCCATCCATTTTTCAGTTAAATTTATGGAAAAGTCTGTTTTACCCCTTGTATTTTAGTGAAAATTACGAGTTTGACCTCCTCCATCCTTATTTTACATTTTACTTTGTACATTCTTTCATTTTTACTTTCTCAGGTCGACAAATCGGACCCACGATACTTTTTACTTTATTTCATTTTACATCAAGTAAAACAGTACCGTCGTAGCAGAGGAAGAGGAACAAGTCGACAAATCGGAAACCTGCTTAAGTCGAGGAACAAGAACCCTAACACTTTTACTTTCTTTCGTAGCAGAGGAACAAGAACAGAGGAAGAGGAACAGGAGGAAGAATTAGGGTTCGGAGCAGGTTCATCGTCGACCGCGTTCTCACTTGCACCCCTCATTTTTCTGTTAGTTGTTCATCTGACCACTGTTTTTTCTGGCGATTCTTCCGGTTCATCGTCGACTGTGTTCTCATCTGCTCTTGTTCCTCTTCCTCTGTTCTACGGAAACTTGCTCAAGTCGACAAATCGGACCCAAAACAGTACCGTCGGATTTCCCAGCGCCAGCGAACGGCGCCGGAGGCCGATGAGGAGGATGAGGTCTTATCGGAGGTTCTCGCTCGTGTTGACTCTGTAAGAAGCGTGCTTGACTCCGACGCTGACTTGATTCCTCCTAAGATTAGCCTCTTGGGTGATTGCCAAATCTGAACCCTAATTCTTCAAATCCGTTCAGCTTCAATTGATGTTTTCAATCCCGAATTTCCAGATCTGTAGGAAGGAGGAGGAAATTGGGAAGAAATGGTCTACGAGGAGTAGAAGAAGTAGCTAGAGGAAGAAGAAGTGTAAAAATAATTTTAAAAAAGAAAAGAAAGAGTAATTGGAAAAATAATAACCCCATACCTGGTATTCTATGTAAATATTGGAAGTTTTGAGGGGTAAAACGGACTTTTCCACGAATTTAACTGAGAAATGGACGGAAAACACTCGTGGGTGGTGTTTGGTAAGAAAAAACAAATGTTTGGGTGGTTTCTTGAAAACTCAACTATAAGGGGTGGTTTACTGCAAAAACTGCTATATAACGGGTGGTTTACTACAAAAACCTCTAAAAATAAATCAAAATTGTATTGTTTTCTTTTGAGTGAAATCTATATTTAACTAGTGATGGCATGCCCGTGCTAGGCACGGGCTATTGCATCTTTCTTTTTTTTAAGGAAAATTACTTTTATTGAATAGTTGTGTGCTTCGCACGGGCTTTTCTTCATGGTTCGAGATTTTAATGAGATAATTGATTGTGATGTCGGAATTAATGAGAGAATTGAACCGTAGGTGATTGAATGCATCCTTTGACCGTAGAAAAAACATCGACGGAAATTCTACAATGCGCCGAAATTAATGAGAGAATTGAAACGGATGTGATTGAATGCATCCTTTGACTGGTGAAAAAACGTTGACAGAAAATCTACAATACTGGAACCGAATAAAAAAGAAAATTAGTAACTTAATTAAGGTAATAATAAATGGGTATTAGGGGTGACATTTAGTGTTTTTTATGTTCAAGAATCAAATAGTTAATTTGCTCAATCGACCTTAAATTTTGTACGGTCAATTGCCCTTTTTATTATCTGAAAGATTTTTTATGCATTTGTTTCATGATAGAGATAAGATACTACTTGTATTACTTAATTCAATTATAGTAATTTTATCTAATTAATTATATGCATAATCTTCCATTTTTTCCTTCGTTACCCACTCCTACCAACGTGCTACAGTAGCATGTTGGAAGGTGCTAAAATTGATGGCTTGTAGCAAGGTCTTTTCCATGCAAAATACTCATTGGTATGTCTTTCTTCTTCCACAGCTTCAAACACTCGTGTTGAGCGGTTGCTACTGTTAACTCAGCCCAGCTGCCATTTGACATATAAACTTTCTTCACATATATGGTAATTGTTGCAATGCAACAAAGATATGATTGGGCACATCATTTTGCAGTTTAGTAGAGAAATTCCACTGCTCGGAATATGTGTGAAATAGCAAAATTGGTAAACGTTTAAAACCAAACAGAAAATTGGAGAGTTATAATGTTCAATGTTCATGCAAAAGTGTGTTCATGGGCTGAGCAAATGGTCTCGGTCTACCTTCATTTGAAAGATGATATCAATTACTTTGCTCTTCTGCTGCCCCGGTGATTTGATGTCTCCATAATCTACATGTGGAGCTTTCTTTCTCTCAGTGAATCTGCACATTGAAACACATTCAATAAGTGAATTGAAACGAGGTTATGTTATTGATTATTTACTTTTTCCTGCATTTTTATTCGGATTACCTTGGATTTTCGAAGCAGAACACATTTGTAGGTGTGTTGACACTGGTTGCCACCTGCAGACTATTGGGCGAGCTTTTGTCTTTAGGGTGAACTACCCCTTCCATAGCTCCAGCAGTCAGGTATGCAGTCCTTAGTCATTATTCAAGGTACATCAAGTAATGAGCTAAGTGCAGACAGAAGGTTTAAAGAAAAAGCGGTAAGTGTCGTAGCTTACCGATGTTTGGGGTGATCACTCTTGTGACAAAAAAGCTTCCATACATGCCATGATATGGTTGTACTAAGTATACGATTTAAGCTCAATTGCATGGTTCGTGTCAATGAGGTAGAAAGTTTCTTCTGGGAGATCAGCTTCATCCACTTTTTCTTGGCACAAACTACTTAACTACAGAGGAGCTTCGGTTACCAATACACTCCCTTATATTAATAGTTGGGAGAAGTACGACATACAAATCGCATGGGCCTCCATTCCCCTTGTTAAAAGTACAACCGATAATATATGTACATGGGCGTTAAGGGGATGAAGTGCATATTACCAATCAATAGAATTTCTATGTACCTTTCAATCATTGGAAGAAAGTGCAACTCAACGAATTTAGACCCACCCCTCGTAGGCTTCAAAACAACTAGGTTTATTACTCGGCCTCATAGGTAATCTAATCTATGACAAGCAATTTCATAAGGCGTTATGTCAAGCGTAGTGTAATAGTTTCATATGCAGTTGAATATGAAGTTAGATTAACTAATGAATAGTAAGATGAAGAAGAAATTAATGAGCAAGTTGGCATGAGGGTTTAAAGATTTTACCAAAGCTTGAATAATGTTTAACAATCAACAGTTGGATTCACTGAAGCCCGTCTGAATTGCAGAAGATGATTCCAATCCCACTAATCCTGAGATAAAACTGAAAAGGTAGTCCATCAGAGCAACATTGGTTATAGTGCGTGTTTGTTGATTGGATAACTTTACCTGTCAAAAAAGAATCAGCGAACTTAAAATGCCATTGAGTTCATTCTTATGATCCTCTCATGACAGAGAATGGCAAAATGGAAATGCAAGTATACTATTGACTGATTTACAGTGCAGTTGTGCAAATAAACAAACATAAGAATGTTTCAGTCTTCCGATTTCAAATCATTCATCAATTTAGGCCAATTAAAATTTCAAATCATAAGAATTTCAATTCAATCTCATACTAAAACCCTAACTTGACAGTAAGATCAGAGCAGAATAGCGATTTCAAATCGTGATCAGAAATTGAAGAGGAAAGAGTACTGACCGATAATCTGCTCAGTAGCGGGATTGATCACAGGAATTCGATTCTTCGTCATTGGCTCTTTCCATTCGTCGTCGATGAATAGTTGGCGGGAAGGAACACGGATCGCCATTAGCAGAGAATCAATGGAGGAATATAACAGAAATCAAGCACAAATGCAAATAGATTCAAGGAAGGGAATAACGTCCCATTTCTGGTAGACCATGGCCTTGATTGGCGTACGCACACCAGGGTGGAGGTTCTTCAGGCCAAGAAATCTTCGTCCACTGCTACAGCCTTGCTTGTCCATATTTGATCGGATTCTTTGTAGGGTGATAGGGTTTGGCAGAAATGGATATGAACACCACCGACGGGGATTTATAGCAACGATGCCAGGCATTTCAACCCTTCAAATGCTGCACAAACGAAGGAGAGGAAGAGTCCTATCGGTTGATTGGGGATAGAGATGAGTAACGCATATGGCCGTCTGAATGAATTGGATGTTGAAAATAAGGGTGTCAATTGGAAGCGCGATCGTTTGTGGAAGGAAGGAGAACACAGTAATGGGGAGAAGAACGCGGGTTTGAATGTGGAATCGACCGAGTAACGCAGCAATGGAGAAGAACGCAGTTCAAATTGGACCGAGTAATAGGAATTCTTGGATTGCTAAACATGTAACAATAAGGAGGGTATTAATGTTGCCAAACAATGGCAAATTTATAGTATATTAAGATTAAGATATAGTATATGTTTAGAAAAGATATTCATTAATATTCTAATATTAAGTAAGTTTTACAAGAATAATTTAAGTATATTAATTAATTATGTTAAATTTTAAATACCTTATCAATTGTTCCTAAAAGTATGAGATTTAATTAAAAAATCAATTATTTGAAAAAATAAAATAATAGAACTAGAGATAATAGTAGATCCAATGAAAAAAGTACTCTTAAGAAAATATTGGCTAGAATTAAGGAGAGAGGTTAAAAAGAGATAACTTTAATATATAGGTAACTAGTAAAATACCCATGCCATGCACGGTATAATTTTATCAAATTATATTATTTTTTATACATATCGAATATCATTTATATTTTTATATCATATTATTATTTAAAATAAGATTTTGATAAAAATAGTAATATTTACTTGTATCTATATTATAGACTAATTAATTAGCTTTTATATACAAAATCACTTTCAAAAAGTTATCATGAACTCATCAAAATCCAAATCATCAATAAAATTTTGCATGAAACTTGAATTCATGAAGACCAATTATCCAAATTCGACATAAATTAAATTTTGGCCATTTAGATCTAGAATAAATACTTAAATTAAAATAAAGAATGTCATTTAAATTTTTTATTTATATAGTTAAACTGTTTGTCATTATTTTGAGATGAATTTTAATAATTTATGTAAATTATCTAATTAATCGGTAAATCAGAAAGTAGCTGATTGATTAAGGGTTTGTTTGGTGATATACTTATAAAGACATTATAAAGAGTTTTTATACTTATTTAAGAAAAATATCTTTGAACACGGTTTACGATGTCAAATTTTTAAAAAAAGTTAATGATAAATATTTGTATGAAAAAAAGTCTTTATCAATATTTTGCCAAAAGGAGCCTAAGTCAAAAAGTAACTCCGAATTTGAAGTAAATAATAATATTTTTTTCTTGAAAGGTAGTCATTGATTACATTAAAGTTGTGATGGCATGACTACACTTAATAAATATAAAAAATAAATGGTTTTATTACAATGTCGATATGGATGAACGGATGGTTGACATATGGTGGAATAGACGTCAACATTATTAATTAGAAATTGGTATTTTTAAGGTTTGAATTTTTTTAGTTAATTTTAATTAATTTCATTAATAAATGATTTGTTGATGTGCCATTAAATGAAGAAGTTAATAATTATTTTTTAAAATACATTGTTTACATGTACCAATTAATGGTTAACAAATGGCAGAGCTAACCTCAATTTTAGTAATTCGATATTTTTATATTCTAATTTTGTTTAGTTAATTTTAAATAATTTCATAAATAAATGACTTGTTGATGTGGCACCTAATGCTAGAAGTTAATAATTATTTTTTAAAATATATTATTGATATGGACCAATAAATGGTTGACAAATGACAAAGCTAACCTCATCCTTAATAATTAGATATTGATGATTTTATATTCTGATTTTGTTTAGTTAATTTCAAATAATTTCATAAATAAATGACTGGCACCAAATGCTAGAAGTTAAAAAATTATTTTTTAAATACATTATTGATGTGGACCAATGAATGGTTGACAAATGATAGAGCTAACCTCAACTTTAGTAATTAGATATTGATCAATAAAAAACACGAGTTTTATGTCCATCTTCCATTGAACATTGTTGTCACCTCTCACTTTGGTATTTATTATATCTCCATTGATAAAATTGTGATATCGTTAGTTATTAATACAATAATTCAAATGATTGAATGAAGTGTACAATATGAAAAAACTTACCAACACGAAATTTGTTATGGTGTATATTTTGTCTTCCACTATACTTCCAAATTTATTGATCCATTCTTGAATTTGGTTTCCCTATATCATCAAACAATTATAACGTTATATTAGTTCAGGAGAAAAATGACATTGTTAATATGACAAATAATACTTACCTCTTCATCAATGAAGTAAAGTCTTTGAAAGAATGATTATTTCTTGCTATAACATGCAAGTAAAGCAACTAAAAGAGTTATTCTGATATGAACTAAAAGCATAGAATGAATACTAATTCTATGCTTGCATAAACCTTGAAGAAGAGTTGTGTATTGTATAAGATGGAAGCTACGCCTAGTATAATCTGATTTGTTGGGTTTTAAAAAAAATGGTTTATTAAGTGCATGTTCGAATCCTATTGAGGTGATTATTTTTGAAGGATAGTTGTTGAAAAATTCTCCAAAAGATCAGTGATATATTGACTTATTAAGGTGATTAGAGTAGATATCTGATCTAGCTCAGAATTCATTTAAATTATTAATTTAATTAATATTATCAGGATTTATTTTTTATTGTTAATTATAATTTGGTTGATAGGTTAGAGATTATCTTGGTGTTTTGAAAGAAAATCCAAAATCAAATCCTATTATGTGATTAAAATCTTTATATGATTAGATAATTTTATTTATGTTGAAACTAAATTTGGAAATTGTTTCATTATATTCCTGTCTTACATATAATTCAGGAATCAGTGCATTATATAATAATGTATGTTATTATAATATTTTTATTATTATTGTAGGCGTGAAGAATGCAAATGAGAAGGAATGGATATATGGAAGAAGACAATATGAGAAAGAAAATAATATTATATTTATGTGTATTTTCATCATATTGAGAAGAATTTTAATAATTTATGTAAATTATCTAATTAATCTAGTAAATAAGAAAGTAGTTGCTTGATTAAATCAAAAAGTAGCTCCGAATTTTAAGTAAATAATCAAATACTAAGGAAAAATCAAATACTAAGGAGGAATCAAATAATTAATTATTAATAAAATAGAACATAATGATTACGGAAAAAAAAAATTCATAATCATCCTCAATTTAAAAATATCGAAATTTAAAAATAAAAAATTAATGATTAAAAAAAATCATAATCATCCTCAATATTCAAACATAATCTTTTATGTTTTTTTAATTAATAATGATGTGGCAAGTATTTAATAGTAGACTAGTGATGGCATGCCCGTGCTACGCACGGGCTATTGTGTATTTTTTTTTAAGGAAAATTACTTTTATTGAAGAGTTGTGTGTTTCGCACAGGCTTGTGTTTGGGTTGTTGTATCTTTGTATATCGGTCGTACAATTCATTTTTCTTTGCTATGTGAAATGTATTCAACATATGTCTGAGACCATTATCGAATGAAAAATAAGGTATGCAGGCAACTTTTATAGGGTCATGATTAAATTGTCCATTTTTGAACACACAATAGATATAGCATTAAAGCTTGATTAGCACTTTTGTAAGTTAAAGTTAAAACTTACCCATGTTCGCTTTACCTATTATCCCGCAACCTTCTTTTGTGTAATGTTGTCCTCAAAACACCTGTCATACCGATAAACACATTTGAAGCTGTCACATTAAAATCTAATTCGAAATATAAGTGGAACTAAAATTTGGTGAAATAACAGTGTCATATATAGACAGTAAATATTATGTTCTATCTTTGACATTAGCACGTATATCATCTTCAATGGACTGTTGCAGCTCATCATGTACACTAAGGAAAAGAATGCTATTATGCTCACTTATCCACCACCGGTATGTAATCCACGAATTTACCTTTGATGCCTCAAGATTCTTGAATATATATTTATTATATATGGGCATTGTATATGTGTTGCTTCATATAAATTAGTGTTATCACTTTGTATTTTGTTTTTGGACAGGAAATTACTTTTTTTTACTATGGGTTATGATGCAGGTTTTTAATCTTCTAGCTGATTCATTGCAGTCCTACCATTCTGTTAGAAAGTTTGATCTCTGCAAACAAACCTGTATGATTCATTGCAGATCCAAAGTCAATTTATGTAAACAAACCTGTAGAGCTTAATAAAATTGTAACTAAATGGTTCGTTCTATTTAGATGTGATTCATTAAGGGGTATTGAAGTTGGATAAGTAATGCCTTTAGTGAAGAAAATGGAGTTACACCATATCTGCAGAACCAACTATGATATCAATGTTGTTCAAAAGTAAGGAAATGGAGCTTACTTTAAAACTTTTGGCTTGCATTGCTAAAGCCACAGTAGAACTCTGACCACCCAGACCTCCAAAGTTCATGTTCCTCCTACCCAGAATCCATACGAAACAACAGAGAAATTAATGATTGTAAATTATCAAAGGAAACAATACAACAAAAACTAAACCTATCCAAACCAATATTCAATAGAATCTAGATGTTGCGTCATTGAGTTGTTGTTGAGTAATAAAATGGAGCTTACTTAAAAACTTCATGCTTGCATTGATATTGAATACAATCCAGATGTTGCGACACTGAGTTGATGTTCATTAAGACAGCTGCAGAAAGACCATGAACTGCTCTTGTTATAAATATTCAGCTACAATCATTTTTTACTTTCCATCTCACTTCTTTTGCAGCTCTTGTTTCCAAATATTGTGTAGAGTGCAAACACATTACTGCTTAATAAATCAGTTGTAAAACATACATCTCAAAACATTTTCTCTTTTTCCTACCTTCAACTAACAATGTACTATTTTTCTTTTTAGAGTATTGCTAAGATGTTCTTGTATTTTTTGAATTTATGTTTTCAATTCCTGCATTGTCTTTTAGCAGCAACATTATAATAACCTTTTGCGACACTGAGTTGATGTTCAGTAAGACCGCTGCCGAAGAACATGAACTGCTCATATTACAAATATTCAGCTTCAATCATTTTTTACTTTCCATCTCACTGCTCTTGATTTCATTTTCCCAATATTATGTAGAGTGCAAACACATGACTGCTTGATAATTAGCTGTAAAACATACATCTCAAAAAAAAAATCTCATTTTCCTACCTTGAACCAACAGTTTACTTTTTTAGAGTCTTGCTAAGTTGTTCTGGTTTTTCTTTGAAATAGTGTTTTCAATTCATGCAGTGTGTTTTAGCAGCACCATTATATTAGTCTTTTGCGACACTGAGTTGATGTTCATCAAGACAGCAAATAAGAGGAAGCAAGAGCAGTGAACAATTAAAAAAAGATACCCAAAAAGCATGCAACTGTCCAGCTAACAGAATCCGGGTTCCAACTCTATACGAAGCATGAGTTTAATCGACATTGAGAAGGGTAACTTCCCAAACACCATTCATTGAAGAATTGAAAGTGTGAGAGGAGTAACCTCATCCACAACCCTAAAAATGTTGACATCAAGCTTCACAGGTTCACCAGTCTCCTGACTAATCAGCTTAAAAGAGCATACATCTTACTCTTCTAAATTGTTATTCAGTGCAAACTCCTTCCACCCTTTCCAAAGACCACCTCTGCTAAAGCTGAATTTGGTTTTCCATTTCTTCTTTTTAATATACAGATATACATCCTGATTCCTCAGACCCAGATGAACCGCTGCAAACTTAGCAGGAATTGTCTACCAAAAAGAGAAAAAGCCATCAAAGGAGAGTCACAATGAGAGGAAGAAAGATTTACTTACTAGGAAAAAGTGTTTGTAAAAGGAGGAGTTGGTAGTGTTGTGAAAAAACCGTTTTCAGTTAGTTCTGAAGCGGACTTTCTCATGACATTTGTCTCTTCTTCAACTGTTATAGGCCTTCTGTTTGAAATGTACTCACCTAGAACATTAGAGAGGAAATTAGAAGCATTACCATTAATCCTCAAGACATTATCTGAAGCTATATAAGGGTAGGTATGGAGGCTTACTGTAAGTTGGAGTGCATAAACTCTTTCTTGGTCTACCTCTTGTATCAGGTGATGAGGCAACCTTCTGAATATTAGGAGAAATGGTTACAACAAGCTCGGTTTCACCTGAAATAAGCATTAGAGAGTTTAGTGCATTGGTGTACACATGTATCCATTCGCATCAACAACTTCTATAACATTCATATACCGAATTACGTAGTTGACCTCAGCTTCTCCAAACGGGTTGTTTTCCTTTGAACTTTCACAGGCAGCTTCAGCATCAGAGGCTCTCAAAAAAACAACCTTTGCAGATGAGGATTTTTCTATCACCTTAGTCTTTGATGTGTCCAGTGCACCAAATTTACCATACAAACTAGGGCTGCACAAATACACCGGACCGGACCGGACCGAAATTTTCGGTCCGGTCCGGTCCAAAGACCGGTTGAACCGGAAATTTCTAAAAATATTAACTCACTTCCTTTTGTTGCTTGTAAATAACTTCCATAGTATTGTACAACAAATTTTGATGTTTTATGTATATGTCAGTGTGCTTAGTGGTGTCGAATTATAGAACTTAATTAACTATATTTTTATAAAAACAGGCTAAGTGATTGTAGAAGTGTAGAACAACTTTTTAATTAATGTTTTTTACTTCTTAGAAATTAATGTTTTTTACTTCTTCCTTTTGTTACCTTTTATGTGTAGCTTGACATTTGATTTGGCAAAGACTATTAGCTTGTAATGGTTTAAAATTCTAGAGACAAGTTTTATTTAAACTATTTCGGTCCATTCGGTCTATCCGGGTTTGGACCGGACCAGACCGGACCGGGAACCGGAATTTCAGAATTACTAGGACCGGGGACGGACCGAAATTCCTTCGGTCCGGTCCGGTCCGGTCATTTCGGTCCGGTCCGGTCCGGTTTTGCGGTCCTTCGGTCTAGTTGTGCAGCCCTAATACAAACCACCAAGGTTGTCTATTGATTACAATATGTATCCTGCTGGAAAGTTAAGGTGAAGAGTTGCAGATTGAGTTGCAGATTCTGTTTTATCAAACTATAAAAAAATATACCTAGATCAAAAAACATACCTGGCCTCGCCTTGTGTGAGAGTTGTCCATTATATCATCACAAATAAGGAAGAAAGTTTGAAACTGTAAAAACAAATTCCAAATAAGATGAAAGAAGATATTACTCTAAGGATATAATTTAGTTATATCATTACCCATTCAATACACCAGCCTAATGAACTGGATAGAAAGAATTCATCATCAGTAAGTTCAGTCCCTTTGAGCAGCTTATAGCTCTCAAAACTGAAAGACCTTTGTTCAACTTTCCTGCATCAGGAAACATTATCCTCATCAATGAGTATGATATTAAGTTAACAGTAGTTATTGTATAGATTCAACACCTCCAGGTACATTGTAGTCCAGCACCTGGAAAAAAACAGAACCAATTAAATTTGATCTGATGGTTAGTCAATGAACCAGCAATCAATTGCTAGATTAGGAGGGAGCTTAGTAAATTTTGTTTCTGAAAAAACTCAACGCAGATGAAATTAAGTGCCTCAACTTACGCATAACTTGAAAACACTAATTTTGACCAATATTGAACCAATACCATATTCAACACCTCCAGGTACATTATAGTCCAGCACCTGGAAAAAAACAGAACCAATTAAATTTGATCTGATGGTTAGTCAATGAACCAGCAATCAATTGCTAGATTTGCAGGGAGCTTAGTAAATTTTGTTTCTGAAAAAAACTCAACGCAGATGAAATTAAGTGCCTCAACTTATGCATAACTTGAGAACACTAATTTTGACCAATATTGAACAGATTCCAAACTACTCTTAGGCACTTTGCAACTCAAATCACAGTTCAGAACAGGCTTACTACAAATTTGGTGTGCACATGCTCAAATGATTTTCGATCAAGTACAGTGATGCACAAATATACATATTCACATGGATAAAAGAGCTCATAATGAGTAGAACAGCTTGGCAAGCTGGAGGAGTATTTGGTTCATGAAATGACAACATATTTAGAAGTGAAGACAAAGACAACTTTTCCAAAGAGCAAAGCTCAGCAGTATAGCTTCCCTGGCTAAACCATTGAAGACTATGTAACTCCTTAAGTTTCAACCTCCACAATGAAGGAACTCCATAGCATTTTGTAACATAATTCCTCATAAGGTGACCCAAAACCAATCTTAGTTTTCCATATAATTCTCATCACCGCAATTACAGTCAACACAGATTCAAATGACAAATTTGTGACTCAATCCAACTACACAGAAAAACCTAATGTCAACGTACCTTTGAGAGATCGAAGTGCGCGATCCATCTCTTTGAGTGCCTTTTTAACCTTTGATTGGATGGATTTTCTTTGCTTGAAGATGGACTCAAGAACACCATTCGCATAACCTGTTAGATGAAAGAAGATACTATTCACAAAAGGATTGCGAATCCAGTTTAATGCTCAATAACGTTCTATAGAAGATAGAAAATCACAGTTAGGATTAAAAGACGGATTATCTTCACACTCACAACGAATCATTAATAGCAATTTATTAGCAGAGAATCAATGGAGGAACAGAACAGAAATCAAGCACAAATGCAAATAGATTCAAGGAAGGGAATAACGTCCCATTTTTGGTAGACCATGGCCTTGATTGGCGTACGCACACCGGAGTGGAGGTTCTTCAGGCCAAGAAATCTTCATCCACTGCTACACTCTTGCCTATCCATATTCGATCAGATTCTTTGCAGGGTGTTAGGGTTTTGCGGCAATGGATGTGAACACCACCGACGGGGATTTATAGCAACGTTGACAGGCGTTTCAACCCTTCAAATGTTGCACAAACGAAGGAGAGGAAGATGGAAACATACAAATGAGGAAATTCAAGACTGCATTGATTCCGCACAAACTATAGTTCAAGCATTCATGTCGTTGACTCTGAAACAACAAAGGAAAATCAATGCAAGCTGCCGTTCAAAGTGGTGATTCAAAATTGGGCCTAGGTGAAGTGGTGATTCAAGAGAGTCTAAATGATTGAAACTGGGCCGAACAAACCCAAACAATGAGAAATATGGGTCGGACGAAAAGGAATTCTTGTGTGAATAAACATGTACAATAAGTGAATAAACATGTACAATAAGTAGAGCATTAATTAGGCAAAACAATGCCAATTTTAAGGTATATTAAGATTATTTCAATTATTGTTTTAAATTCATTGGTGAGGTGGATCAATAGGAGGGTAACATTTGAAGGACTTAAACTCAACTTTAGTAATTAAGTATTGATAGTACTTTTTTTTTACTTTCATTTCACTACTCATATAAGACTCATTCAATCTATGATCCGATGGAAACTTTAAAGTGCAACCCACAAGAAATTTTGAGTAAGATCTAGAATATTTCATTCAGAACAATCTCGCATACCCGGACTTTTATGTTTATTTTATAGTTAATTTTTGGCAACATAGAAATAATATAATCTTTCACAAGGCTTCTTTATCATCTATTTCGGTAGAATTAGCGTTTTCTAGAGATTCCATCATCTTTGATATTAATATAGGAATGTCCTTGCCTTTTGGTAGAGAGAATTCCTATGTTTACCTTGTATCAAGAATATTTTACAAATATTTATATTCCGTCGATCGATCAATAATTTATACTAAAGTCGATCTTCTCTTTCACGCATCTAATTTTATAATTACTCACTAACTTAGTTGACAAATTAATATACATCATCATTTTCATCAATGACAAATTGATTTATTTCATTATTTACCTCCCTAGGTCTTCATACTTGTAGATAATGCAAATAAGGTTCGATTTCACGAAAAACCGAGCATTGTTATTATTATTACAATTGTAATGAACGATTGGGGTATTCTTGTCTTTTTTTAACATACTTCAAGACTAGGTCGTTTTATGATTAAAGGGTCAACCTAGTTCATCCTTGCGAATGATCACGAGTAACTCCTTCAAAAAAGGGTGAAGGCTCCCTAGAGTTGTCATACAACGAATGTTAATCACATTTATCAAAGTATCACATTGAATAACATTCTTTGAGAGACAATCAACTGCTTGATTTGCTTCTCGGAAACAATGTTTGATCTAGTCTTGCTTGAAGTGATCCATAAGAGCTTTCACTTCATCGCTAATCATATTTGTATTTGGTCATGGTCTTGTTTTAAACTACTCCTTCTCAATATTATTATCCCATCTATATCATATGAAATTATTAGTCGCATAAAAGTCTATAGAAATTTTAAAACCCAATGCAATACCTAGGCTACCATCCTAGGTAAAGACAAATAGAATCATGACTCCTATGAGATAGAGGGTGCATCCAGGTGATAGACACAAAAGAAATCCAATAACATATATATTCATTCTCTATTATACATGGACTATCGAGCACAAGTAATTGAACATGCAAAGTTTGCTACTTTATTATTAACTTTCCAATTGATTCAATCAATAATAAATGTTCCATCAATATCCTAGAATGTAGTATCAGTCCTACTAGAGTGTCACTTCTGGTGGCGTTGATATCAATGATATATACTTTCACACATAAAACAATTGAATCAACCAATAAACCTTTTAATTTTAACCTACTATGTTCCATCAATATCCTAGAATGTAATATCAGTCCTACTTGGGTGTCACTTCTGGTGGTGTTGATATCAATGATGTATAATTTCACACAATAAAACAATTGAATCAATCAATAAACCTTATAATTTTAACCTACTTTAATTAAACACTCAAATAATCTTAGATGGCCTACCTACTCATACTATAATGGACTAATGGAATTGAGCATAAGAGAATGGTAACATAATTGAGATAAAGTAAGAACAAAATTCGCAAACTCATTATCATGAAAGCTTCAATGGCCCAACTAAATATGGTGCTTAGCTACTCATATTATTGAATGGATACGTATAAAATCTTGATGCTAACTTGTTTTTCAAAATATGGGGGAAACCTAAGGCCTTAAATAGAGAATATCCTTGTCCCATAATACTATATTCCAACCAGATCTTCTAATTATAAAGTGAATAAACTAATTCTATCTTATGTGAAAAAGGAAAATAATATAATTGGGTTCAGACCTTATCCAATCTTCTTGTAACTGTGACCACGGGCCCATAGGCGCAGTCACCAACTTGCCATCAACCAACCTTAAAGGACTCAATCCGTAAGGATCGAACCGAATGTACGATTGTGATAGACAGGTCTACAACACCTTCCTTGAACCACTTTCAATACTAAGATAGTGCTCATCATCGAAGTTCCTAATCCTTATTTCTTTCGAGGAATCAAGTCTTAAACTGCATGATGCTGAATTAAACGGAGAAAGCACATAATAGCATAATCTCCTAGGTAGAACATTGATATCACAGTTCAAAATACTACCAAATCTCATTTTAAAAATAGCTTCTCTTTGCTCATGGATTAGATCAACTATCAATGAGCACAAGATCGTTGGGTTGGATCTAGTGTTCAAGGACCGGTACCTTATCTTTACCACCCTGATTGTCTCCTTCTTGATTTTCTTTGGTCTTTCACTCTTGACCATCTCTTCTCAACAACTTCTTGCACCACAACATTTATTTTGATTTTGATGGACACTCCATCATCTTCATGTTTCTCTTTGTTTAAGAACTTTTATACTCTTGAATAGGCAAAGGTTTCAACTTTGACTTCAATTTTGATGTTGCTGGAAAAAGTTATGCAGACCATTAATAATTAATTTTATTCTAATGATGATAAACCATGCACTAATACATACACTAAATCAATAAAATTGCGTACTTGTCATAATAACTCATGCGATTATAGTAAAACACATGCATACCATTAAATTATAATTATTATGCTATAATATTGAGAAAAGTGCAGTAATGCACATGATTCACGCGCTAATAAAAATATCATGCACTAAATGAATGAAACCGTGCACTAAATTCTTAGAAATTATTACACTTTACATAAACCCGGTGCTTTTTTCAATAAAATATTTGTACTTTATAGTAGAAGTTATGCACTAATGTTTAGAAAATCGTTCTTTTACATAACACATGCACTTTCCAAACAAAACTCATGCTCTTTTCACGAAAACTCATACACTAATCTGCCAGAAACCATGCATTTCTATCACAAAACTCGTGCACTTTGTAACAGAACCCATGCACATTTAAGGAGAACTAAAGAACTGTTGAAATTATGCACAGTTAAACAAAAACCGTACAATTTGCAACAAAGTGACATGCACATTCCAGGAAAACACGTGTTTAGCTTATGCACTTTTAAATAAAACCCGTGCACTTTGTAACAAAACTCATGCACTAATGACCAGCAAACATGCATTTATATTACAAACAACACATACTTTCATCAACTACAAATCAATAAAATACATTGTGATTCCAATAGAAAATATCAAATATCTAACTACCTCTCTTCTTCAACTGAACTTTTTTGATCTCAACTCTACCTCTCTTCTTCGACTGAACTTCATCAACCTGCTTTGGCCATTCGTGTACCTTCTTTGCCCTCATTTCTGATTAAATACATATTAGGTTTAGTAAAAGTGTGAGTTTACCGTTCTTTCTAGCAGTTACCTTGATTTGTGAATAAGAGCTTGGTAGTAAGACAGATTGAGTTGTTGAGTTGGAGTTCAACATTGTAAGTTGATGTTTGATGATGATTTTCGAACTAGATTGTGATTTGTTTGGGACAAAGGAAGGGTTTGAATGTTATTGCGTGTGCTTAGGAGATTTTAGATTGACACATTTTGAAACGTCGTGATTCTGATAACTTTTTCACTCCTTTTTATGACGATATTAATGCACGTGTTCACACGTAGCACGTGGATTATTTTGGTTTAACTACGCGTGCCTCACCCTGGTCATTGGATTGGAAATCTGAGCGGCAATAGACCGTTCTTATTTCTCATTTTAAGGGGTTATTCTCACCAAACCCGTATTCTATTTTTTATAATAAAATAATATAAAATAAAATTTTAAAATAAATAAATAAATAACATCATGATAAAATAAGATATATTCTAGAAATATAGTTTTACAAAAAAATAATATAAAATAAAATATTATAATATACGATAATATAATACATTCTAAAAAATATAGATCGATTATTATCATATGATAATTATCATATCAATATGTGTTAGGACATAGCTCTTATATATAACAATATTCAATAAAATAGATAACATAAAATATTATAGTATATGCTAATAAAATATGAAAACATAGATATGATTTTAATAAAAGTTAACAAAATATATATTAGTGTGATATATTATTGCTAAAATTATTATAAATATATTTTGTGATAAAATAGTGTTAATCAGATAAATACAATATAATAATAGAGATTTAAGAAGATATGTACTTTTATAATAAAATAATAAAAATAATTTTTTTTATAAAAATAATATAATAATGAAATAGATGTAATAAAAGATAATTTTATATGTTAATACAAATTATTACGAAATTAACACATAACTTATGCGATAGATACATAGATAGATTTTAGCGAATTTCTGAAGTAGTTTTTTAATGTGACAATTTTAGTACGTAAATAAATTGAGAGACCCGTTTTGGAACAGCAAGTACTATACTTTTTATTCTTCGTTTTGACCTAAAAAACCTAACACAATATTCTGGTTCTTCTCTCTCCTCTTTCTCCTCCGCCACTAGCAAGGTTAACCTGACTCCTATCTCTTTCCCTCTGGTCGTTTCTTGTACAAGCGGTGCGAGTAAGGACGATATAATCTGCAAGTTAAGAAGCAAGAGCACGACAATGGCGGGTAAGAAGAGAGACAGGATTCAAAATCCAAAGCCGTTCCTTCCTGCCGATGACTCCACCGTGACCTCGAGGAAACGCTCTAAAGCACCCAAACGCCACCAGGACCATGAAGAGGTTCTTCCCCTCAATTTGTTCCGTATCTCTTGTTATTGCTTATCACTTGGTTAAATTTTCCAAAAGTATGCTGCTTTGGTTGTGTCTGAAAACTGGGCTTATGACTAGTTTGCTGGAACTTCATGAAATTGGTACATCTTCTAAATGATTATAGCTGTTTGATTTTGATATTTGCAGACGATTTCAGAGAACATTAGCGCCAAAATTCTTAAAGTAGCTAAAGATCAGGAAAGGGAAATTGAAGAGGAAGAGAACAAAGTGCGAAACCCTGATCATCTGGGATTTGCTGATGTTTTTGATGATACGGTTGAAGAGGAAGAGGACATTGATGACTTCGCTGGGTACCATGATACCGGAAACCATGAAGATTATGAGGTGAGTTTCCATTGAGCGTTTCTGTTAACGACTTCATAGAGCACTGAGCCTGAAATTTTTTATTTTTGAGATTAAGAGTTGATATTTTAGTATTTTATCTTCCTTGAAAGTATTTATCACTAGTTGATTTATTAGTTAACATATCTTCTACATGGAATGACAATAGGACAAAATCAATGAAGAAGATGAGAAACTACTGGAGTCATTTTTGTCAAAGGATAATGCTCAGCAGCGCACGCTTGCAGACATAATTGCTGCTAGAATTAGAGAACAGGATGCTGCAGTTTCAGCAGGTAAAAGGCATAACAGAATCGTTGATGATGTGATTAATTATCTCAGTTTCTCATGAGTGTGTTTATTCTTTTCAGAAGCTAGGCCAGAACCCAAGTTGGATGATAGTATTATTGAGTTATACAAAGGGTATGCATCCATCTTTAGTACTTCACTGCTTTCTATTCAAATGTTGATTCCCCTGATTTCCAGAACCTGTAACTGTTAACATGTAGGGTTGGTAAAGCTCTTAATAAATACACTTCTGGGAAAGTTCCAAAGGCATTCAAACACATCCCATCTATGCAACACTGGCAGGATATCTTGTACTTAACTGAACCTGAGAAATGGTCAGAGAATGCAATGTACCAGGCTACAAGAATTTTTGCTTCTAATATGGGTGCTAAGAAGGCTGAAAGATTCTACAAGCTTGTCCTTCTCCCACGCGTGAGAGAAGATATTAGAAAGAACAAGAGATTGCATTTTGCTCTGTACCGATCTGTGATCAAATCTATGTACAAGCCTTCTGCGTTCAACAAGGGCATATTGCTCCCATTGTGTGAGGTATTGTAAAATTTATAATTTGACAGTGTGTGATTTACCAGAGCCGTTGTATTTGCTGGGTGCTGCTAGTATTAAATATGTATTCATGCAGTAAAATGCTTTCAATTTACTACTGGTTGAAAGCATAATTGATGCCGTGCGAAAGGGACTGCTTAGTTGTTGTCTTCCTTTCTTACTATATGAGTTCTTGTTGTTCCAGTTATAACAGTTAATGTTTTGTACTATTTATCTCTGCAGTCTGGTACTTGTTCTTTGAGGGAAGCTGTAATTATTGGAAGTATAATAGAGAAAAAGAGTCTTCCTGCTCTCCATGGCGGGTATGCTGAACCGTTACAACTGCTGTTACTTCTTGAAGTGATTTGTTTGATTCTCCTTCATAAGTTTTTTCATTAACTAATAATACTACTTCAATTGTTGATATCTTTGCAATATTACATACTGTAAAGTTTTTCAGGGAACTGCATGTCTGATGTTTTTATCTTGTGTTTATGCAGTATTACATTGTTAAGGCTTGCAGCAATGGAGTATTGTGGAACAACCAGGTACTGAGCTGTATAATAATATTTCCATGTTACCATTTTGATACGCCGACTATAAGTATTTGAAGTTAATAGTTAATATTATAGACTTAATGGGCCTTGCATTTTTTAATACACGTGTCATTTGATGCTGTACATACAAGGAGGATACTACAGCAAACAACACTGTTAAGTCTGTTTATTGATTTTGTGGAGGTGTTTTGATGCAGCTATTTTATGAAGCTAATAATTGACAAGAAGTATGCTCTGCCATACCGTGTGATTGATGGTCTGGTAGCCCATTTTATTCGATTCACTGATGACTCAAGGGAAATGCCTGTCATCTGGCATCAATGTCTTCTTGCTTTTGTTCAAAGGTATGCATAATTGATCTATATTTCCTCACTGTTGTTTATTTAAGAGCATTTTTTATAATTAAGTTGTGGCTTACTGTATTCTCAGATACAAGAATGAATTGCAGAAGGAAGACAAATCTAAGCTCAAGAAACTAATGGAGAAGCAGCTACATAGGCTGGTATGTGACCCTAAATTTCAGTGCTTAAATTGTTCTTCTCTATACAGACTCTTATACCTTCTTCCCTGCAGATAACACCTGAAGTGTTGAGAGAATTAGATGAGAGCCGCAACCGTGGAGAGAAAGAGGATGATGCAATGATGATAAATATCCTTTTTTATACTGTTTATTAAAGTTATTATAGGATTTCACTGAATCCCCTTTTTCCTTGAATAAAGTTTATTCCTTGACTGGTTATTACCTTCTCCAATATCAGTGATCAACAAAACCATTGTGGAGGACAGATTTGACATTCCAGATGTGCCCATGGAAGAGGACTAGGTACTTGAATAATGTTCTTCTTCATCTCTCTGTTTTGTCATGATCAAACGTCAATCTGAGTCCATCTTTTCATGTACCCAGAAATGTCTTACATTCAACACAAGACGATTTTTTGAGTTCAGATGAGGCAGGAGTAATCCTTGATGAGCTTGTTGTTGTCATATGGCGTTTTGCCTGTCTGTAAGCTTGTCTCAGTTTTGTTTATTTGCTAATTAGCTTCGGAACAATGACACAGTTTTGGTTGCTATAAATTATTATTATGTTTGATGCTCTACATGCCGAAAAGTCAGATTATTCAGTTTCTTACTATATAGTTAGCCAAACGTATTCTGTGTGACATATTTGTGTTTTGTACGATTATTTTACTAAAGGTCATCCGACTTCATTATTCTTATCCAACCCTAAGCTGGGTAATATTTTCTGCCATGCATCATCTGAACGAATTCATGCCTTAAATTGTTCTGGACTTCCATTGTTGAGTTAGTTTTTTTTATCAGTATGTTATTGAGTTAATTAATTAGTTTACTATTTTTTTTTGAGTTCGTTAATTAGTTATTTTGTTTTGTTTTGAAAGGAGGTGAGTTATTTAGTTAGTGAGGAAGTCAGGTAATTAATAGTGGGTTAGTGCTCTTTTCTAGTTCTGGTTCAGTATTTAAGTTTAATTTAACTTAAAGACCACCAACTTGATACCAGGGCCTTCGTTCTGAATGGCTAAAGCACGTAGTTCTAATCCACCGTCTTTGTCTGAGCATCCCACAAACACTGATATACAGAACAACTAAACCACTAATACCAAACTTGTCGATATAATAGCAACAATGACTGACATTATCATGTGTGACAAATTAGGCATGTTCTTGTTTTGTTTTAGGAGATCTTTGTATAACTTGTCGAAAAAACTGCTTGTTTTAAATTTCGGGATGGTTCAAAAGTCAAAGTCGCCGCGTTGGAGGCTAATTCCATTTTCTAAGCCTTTGGTAATGATGGGACTCCGAAAACCTTCCACCAAGGGAGGCAGGGGAATCGCATGCTACCTTAAGGTAGTGGGCAACACCATTAGGGGGACATCTAGATCTAGACAACAAGTCCTACTGTCCCCATTGAGAAAAGACGTTTTTTTTAAAAAAAATAAATAAATTTGATTATTTTTTATTTTGTTGTATTTGACTTTGAATATGATTATTTTCTATATAAATACTAACTAATAATATTTTAGGTATTTTTTTACTAAAAAGAGATCTCTATTTTTTTTTCAAGTGATGAGATGGATTACTTTGTTCATTTTTCGTACTGTATTTGTCTCCAAAAAAGAATAATTTGTACAAATCTATGGTCTATATAATAATATTATAGGTATTTTCGATATAAATAACTTTAAATTTTTCCCCCCGACTACGCCAGGAATAAACTTTTTAAATTTATATTATTTTAATAAATTTGATTCAATAATTTAATAAATTTAAGATGAACGATGATTTTCTTGTTTTGTCTGCCCTCGAATATAATATATTTTCTATTGATTTATGATCTAACTAGTACTATTTTCACTTAAAAAAGATCTTTAAAAAAATTTTAGACGATAAAATTAATAAATTTGTTCATTTTTCCATTGTGTCTATCATCGAAAATAAAAAATATTTATACTAATATATGGTCTACCTAATATTATATTTGGTACTTTTATTAAAATAATACCCTAAAAAATCTTAAGCCCACATTAGTTTATAAAGCAACATCCTCCTTAACCCTAGACTTTTGAGTCTAAGCTCGACTCATAAAAAGGCTTGATTACGTATCCCAACTCAGTCAGCCCAACTCTTCTTCAAGTAGCAGTAATTACATTGATTTTTTCTAAATCTATGATCTAAGGGAATCTTCATTGATGAGCTAAATATAGTTATAGAAGACGTTTCGGGTGCGAACTGATTTTCGGTGCGGATTGTGCGGACTGTGCACTTTTTAGCATATTATTGGTGCACTTCAAGTACATTATCAAGTGTACTACTGGTGCACTCTTTCAGTGCACTACTGATGCACTACTGGTGCACTTCTTCGTGTATTAAGGTGCACTACTGGGTGTACTGAGGTGCACTCCTCAGTGTACGGTACATCCCCAATTGTGCTCTGGTGCACTCCTCGGTAGTGCACTACCAGGTGCACTCTACGGTAGTACACTGGTGCACTTTGTAGTAGTGCACTGGTACACTATCCAGTAATACACTGGTATACTATAACAGTCCGCACCGAAAAACAGTCCGCACCCTATCAGCCCTCTGTAGTTATAATATATTTCTGGGAAAAAGTGTCACATTGTGGAGTATCGGGTGGAATTTGAGCGAAGAGTGACGCGTGTCACCGACTAGCTAAAAAATGCCCTTCTTAAGGCATTCATCGCATGAATGAAAGATGAGTTAAAGGTGGATGTAAGAATTCATAAGCCCAAATCAGTTTATAAAGCAATATCCTTCTTAGTCCTAGACTTTGAGTCTAAACTGGACTCACGAAAAGGCCTAATTACTTATCCCAACTCAGTAGTCCCAACTCTTCTTCAAGTAGCAGTAATTACCTTGATTCTTATCCAATTCCATGACCTAAGAGCATCTTCAATGGTAAGTTAAATACAGCTATAATATTTTTCTAGGAAAAAACTGTTGGTGATTTTAGTGTCATCAATACATTTTAGTAGTGATGTGATTTACTAGATGCCGATGCGATTTCACGTTAAGCTCGGAAACAAGTTCGGGGAGTACGGAGTGCACGCTTGTTGAGTTAACAAGCTATCGATCGCGGATACGAAGTAGGGAGCAAGGGGCGGGGTCCAAGGGGCAGAGCCCCTGGCTGGGTTCCCGCTCCCAGGTGAGCGGGCGGGGTGCGGGGCAGCGCCCCGACTTTTTCGGAAAAGGCATATTCTGTTGATTAACGGAATTAACAGAGTCTGTTAATTAATCGAATTAACATAATCTGTTAATTAACCGAATTAACATATTCAATCGCTCAACTGCCGCAACCACCATAACCGCCGTAACTGCTTCGGTTGGCTATCTCTATAAATAGAGGTCTTCGGTCTCACTTACAAGGTTACAAAACTTATACATTTTCTCTACGTTCAAAATCTGTTCTCTTGTGCCTGAAGCAGATTGACCTTCTCGGATTATCCCAACAAAGATTTCGTGTAACCCGGACATTCAAAAGGGTCGAAATAATTTGTTGGGAAAGTGAATCAACACGATCCGTGCTAGTAGTCCAAGATTATCACACCCTCAAAACTAACAAAACAACGCTAATATTAAGGTAAAAATAGCAAAATGGATGATATACCATTGTAGATTTCTTGATTTTTTAGGATTCAAGCTAAATTTAGCAATTTAA
This sequence comes from Phyllobates terribilis, assembly GCF_046119375.1. NCBI lineage: Eukaryota > Metazoa > Chordata > Amphibia > Anura > Dendrobatidae > Phyllobates > Phyllobates terribilis. The sequence continues at coordinate 2,570 of NW_027368906.1, read as the reverse complement.
ATTGCTAGTTTTAATGTTTGAAAAAAGCATAACATTTTCTTAAAAAATAAAAGGAATAATGTGGATTTGGAGTCATTTATAGAAGAATGAAAAATGAAATAATATCTTTTTAGGACAAAATGATAAAATATATAGTTGGACTCTAAATGATTAACATGATATTGATACCAAATAAATTTTTAAACCCCAAATCTTACCTCAAACTTAAATATTAGCCCAATAAATTAAACTTGAACATTAAAAATATGAAATGACTTTTTATTGAGATTTTTTTTAGCTAGTTGGGTTGGTAATTTGGGTTTGATTTTGGACATTTACGAAAAAAATATTATCTACACCTTATTATATATTAACATTATAAAATGATAAAATGGTAAAATTATATCATTCTGTTGTTGGGGTTGCACACTTACTAAAAATGACTAATACTAAAAAGTGCAATTTCAAGTTGCTAAAATCTTACGTGACATACATACAGATGCCTACCTCCAACCGAAGTCTTAGCAGCCTCACACCCAATGAGCACCAACTTAGACTAGAAAAAGGCTTGTGTTTCCGATGAGGTGAATGATATATTCCAAGGCATCAATGTTGCCCCTCTTTTTCCCAACTGGATTTCGTGGAGGAGGGCATAGAGGAACCTCTAGTGGAATCTACCGTGCCTAAGAATAAGATGCAAATTTCATTTCACAATATTTTTGGGGGCAGAACATCACCTACCATGCCATTACAGGGTACAATTCAGGAATACCCGGTTCTTATTTTAGCAGATAGTGAAACCACTCACAATTTCATATCACATAAGCTCGCTATAGAAATGGAGCTCCCTGGTCACTTTTGGACAGGAAGTCATTTCCTGTAAACAAGTATGTCAAGATGTAGGCATTTAATTTCCAGGATTAATGATAAGCAGGATTTGTATTCAAAAATAGTTTTTGGAATAAAATGGCTCACCACCTTGAGCTCACTTCTGGTGAACGTATATATATGGTCATGCAAATCAATGTGAACGAGTATAAATTGCAAGTTATCAAGCCCGATTATGGGAATACAGTTCACTGATCGTCCACCAGACCCTCCTTGCTTATTAGTCAAACCAAATCTGTAACAACAATCTCCTAAGTTTCGACTTGAAAATAAGTCTAATTTTTTCAAGGAAGGTGTATTGATACAATCTCAGCAAAGTCATATTAGTTATTTCTTGTCAAATTAGGAGTTAGTGAGTTAATTAATAGTTCCCCATTTCTTTGCTTAGTTACATAATTAGTTAGTCAGTTTTCGAGTCAGTAGGTAAGTAGTAGTGTTAGTTCAGAAATCAGAATTAGATAACAATTACACAGGATGTATGAGCTGCTTCGAAAACCGAATTGAAAAACCAGAACTAACTTTGCTGCGTCACGGTAGAAATCCGCTGCCTTAGAAGCGAATTCGCCCTAATCCGAGGAGTACAATCAGATTGGCGTCGCCCCCCCAAGGTTAACACAGCTTCCCTCGATCGCGGACTCTCTCCAACGAAGGAATGAAATCAATCAAAATTTGTGTTCAGAACGTAGAGAGGATTGAAAGAGAGAAATCGTTTTTTAGGCGATGATTTTTCTGCAGAGAAGGCTTCTGCCTTTTATAAAATAGAACGCACTAACTCCACCACTAAGAACGTGGGAAGTTAAAACGTTCACCAGAGGAAAATCAGAACTGTTCTGACTTATTAAAACAATGGGAAAAATATTTTAATCAAAACGGAAGAATCGGAAACGAAATTAATTTACGTTCCGATCTTCCGCTGCTCAAAAAATTAATGTGAGTAACAAAACCGGGCCCTACCACACCGCGCACGTGACACGGACCACACCGACCCGCCCGCCCGCCCGCCCGAACGGACGGTGGCGGCGGTGCGCGCGAGGGGGACTCCTTTCTATACTAGTTAACCTCTCTAAGAAGTATGTGCTTTATATACTAGTGGGTTTACTAATGTTTGGTCGATGTGGGATACTAGTTTTTTGCTTTTGCACTCTACAATGCCCAGCACTAACAATCCCCCGACAAGTACAGAAGCACAAAACAATTTTTAAAACAAAGGTTTCTTAACACACTAATAAGGTTTGAAGCATAAGTGAAGGTATCTTACGATTTGAACCATCACATAGTGAAATTAAAGTAGTTCTTTCGTAGGGAGAGTGAATGAATCTGGAACTCTCCTAACTCAAGAGCCAATTTAACAACACACTTCTCACCAATAATGATTCCGCAATAAGAAGTATCTCACACTTCCTTGGGATGCTATAGAGTGCTCTAGAAAGATCACCCGAGTCTTTCATAGAAGGATTCATGTCCTTCACACTCTAGTAGGTGATTTCATCAAGTCCTGTCTCAAAAGGACCACCCAGTATGGGTTATGAAATCATTAAGAGTCTATGACTCACCCTCACACAATTCAACGATGAACTCATCAAGTCCTTCTCAGTAGGACCACCCAAAACCTGGGCTATGAGAACATTAAGAGCTATAGCTCAACCTCACAAACACTAGTCTTAGGAATGGAAATAGTGTATATCTTATGAGTCTTTTCAAGA
>NW_027368905.1:0-46437 GCF_046119375.1 Phyllobates terribilis | reverse complement strand
TACAACTATAATATTTGGATCTAGGTTAAATCAAACTAGGATGAACTCGAAAAATGGTTTTGACATATTCGAAAATGGAATACACGAATTCAAATATGAGTTATTGCTCTTGAAAACTACAGATTGATTCACAAATATCTGGTTTAATAATAGTTCAAAAAGCTATATACTAATTCAAATATTTGTTGAGAGATTCAGAAAAATAAATATACTAATTCAAATATTGATTTATAATCTCCTAAAATTGGTAATCATAGTATATACAAACATAATATAATAAAAAAAAGTGTGAAAATAATGCAAAAAAGCGTGAAAAAACAGAAAACAGATTTTGGTACTAGAGACGGTTGAAAGAGATATGCAACAACAATGATTCAGTAGAATTAGTCTCAATCCCAATAAGGATCACTTGAAAAGAAACTCCAATTTCAAATATGTCTTATCGATTCTCGAAAACATTAACTGGAGTCACGAAAACTCTAATTTCAACAATGATGCAGTTCCAGTGGCTTGTTTTGTAGCTAAGCCCTTCCTCATATCAGTCTTCTCTTGGTAAAAAAACTTGCCAAATATGTCGACCACTGAGAACTTCTTACAGTCTGGAGACATTAGAGCAATTTTTCGAGTGAGCTCGAACTTGTCGCTCATTGCATAGATGACCGCTAGTGTTTTCTTCCAAACATCAATCTTTACACTAGTAACGCTTAATTTGTTCACCAAGATAGTGAACCGGAATTAGCACGCTGACACGCTTTCACCAGGGAGTTGCTTGAATGCTTGGAACTCTCTTTGAAGAGTGAATTTTCTGGTGTCCTTTTGATCTTCACTACCTTGGTGAATGGAGATAATGGATTCCCACATATCCTTGGCCATTGGTATGCCAATGACCTTTTCGATGTCTGTTTGTGTGAGTCCACATAGAATAAGTTGTCGAGTTTGAATTCTTCTCCATCTTGGCATAGTGCTCAAGCTGCCAATCTTTCCTTTCCTTCAATTCCGGAAGCACTTCATCGTCGAGCTCGATAATCTTCCAGCACTGGTAGTCCTGGGTTTGGATGAACGTTGTATACACTCCTAGCCACCAGTCAAGCTCCCCTTCAATAAGTTGATGAGGTTTGTTCAAGGACATCCCTAGGTTGAATTCTTCGTTCTTCGTCATTCTTATGGAATCGGATCCCGCTCTGATACCAATTATGGATCGTGTGATTTGAGTACCTTAATCTAACTAAAGAATGTTTCTTTTGTGCAGAAAAGATTAAGAATTTAAGAACAATGATTACCAAAACGATCTTCTTTATTGATTCTCCTAGAGTTTACAATTTAAAGGCAAACACACAGTTCTTAGTTCGTTTCTTGAGCTCTCCTAGATATTGCCTAAACTCTAAATCAACAAAGATGGCCTCTTAGAACAAACAACCTCTTTGAAATCGATAAACTAAACTATTTATACTAAAGGCATAATCATTGGGAACTAATGTACTAAAAGCTAGATAAAAATAATAAATAAAGCTATAAATCATAACAAAAACTTAAAGATAACAAAGTAGCTCTAACAATCTATATTACGGATCTAGGAGCTCTCTTAAAAATCTATCGTTCCCTTTATAGAAGCTTAAAGATATATTTTCTCTTTTATGCGCTGGGTTCCCATCCTTTCACTCGGTTCCCTCCATCGCGTCACTCCTTTCTATTGTTTAGAACTTTATTTGCTCGGTTCCATAACTCTAGTACTCAGTTCCCTCTTTTCTGTACTCGGTTCCTTCTATTCTGGGTGAAGTGCTTTGAGCGCTTTGCTTCTCACTTCAGTCGCTTCAGTCGCTTCAGCTTCCTAACTTAAGCTCGGTAATTCCTTTGCTCCAATTACCTAATTTTCTCGAAGGCCTATTGCTATCCTGCAATAACTCACTCAATGTAGACATTAGTATATAAAGATGTTTGTTATCATTAAAATTTAGAGATCATAAGTTATAGATACTAGTAGCTTGTTCCTATAACCAACAATTTCCTCCTTTTTAATGATGATAAACATAGAATCCTGGCATAGATAAAAAAAGTTTAGCCAAAGGAACTGATAAAGAAATAGTTTTTGATTTCCCCTTAACTTGTGAACAATTAACATATATCTCCCTTTGAACTTACCACGAGGGTTAGTTCCCCTTAATTAAATAACTCCTATGCATGTATTATTCTCCCTTTTGATATCATTTAAAGTTCATGCTCAATATTAAACAAGGGAAAATAAGTATAGCACGTGCATGCTCTCTAGAGGAATGATTAAGTGATGTATAAGAAAACAGTCAAGTAAGTCACTTCTCAGTACAAACTAGAGCAAGAAGGAATTTAGTCAAAATCACACTTGATATACTAATAAGAACACAGAAACAAGTAATAAAGCAAAAAGACATTGAGATTTTTGAGGTGCTTTTGGATTTCTAAGGAGCCCTAAGTTATGAGAATGAGCACTGATTCAAGTCCCACTATTCTTCTTTAAAGTCGCTCAGATGATTTTCTTTCAGAGGGTGTACCATGATGGCCTTGATGTGGTGAAGATGCCAATCGATCATCCTTCGAAGGCCGACCATGTGCTTGTTCAGTTGAAGCACGACCTTGAGTGCGCGCACTTGGACTTTTGAAGGGGTAAGGTTTTCAAGTACGAGGGGCTTAGTTGGGCTCTTGAACTTCTCAGCTTTAGGTTCAGATCTGGGTTCAGATTTGGGCTTGGGCTTCTCTGGAGGGGGATCCATACCGACGTTCTTGACAAGTCATTGTAACCTAGTCACTGTCATGAAGCACTCAAGGGGTGTTTCCTTCACTGGTTTGTAGATGCCGAGCTTGATCATTAGCTTCTTTACGACATGCGGGTAGGGCATCGCGTGATTCTTGTGCATCTTTACTGTAAGTATATGAGTGAGGATCAACCTAGGAGTGTCGATTATACTCCCCACTATTGCAGCTCTAAGAAGACATGTGTCGGCTATCGTGACTGCGTCACGCTTTTCTTGTCTATTGATGACACTATGCAAGAGGATGAAGTGGACCAGCTTCTTGCCAAATATAGCATATAGGCCTTGATCTCTTTGGGCTTTGCCTTCCCAACAAGGAGCTCAATCATTTATGACTTCCCGGAGGGCTAGTTCTTCTTTGGTAAGGCAATGTACCCTTCACTAGTTGGGAGCCCTAAGACCTTGGCGACGAGCTTGACTTTGATAGTTTTTGGATCATCACCCCATGGAATCTGCACCATGGAGTAGCTCTGGTCTGGGGCTGGAGGCATCGACACCAAAGCATTGTAGATCTTTCGTACTTCGTCGAGGTCGACGGCGAACAGTTCTTCTTCTGGCTCGCACCAGCGGGTGTGCTCTAGAGTGGCGACGGTGGCAGCTACGTCGTACTCCACCGGATCCAAGGTTTTCCATAACCCTTCCCTTATTAAGAGGGGTTCGATCACCAGATGAGTGCCGAAATTGCTGTGAGGAGGAGGAAGCTTGATTTCATAGACGCTCTCCATTGTAATAATCTTGTTTGATGCAAGGCCTTTGGCCTTCTTCACGGTGGTAGAGGAGGGGTGATGGAGAGTGACCTTTGTAGTTTAGGGCGGCTATTGGGAGAGTCTAGAGTTGTGAGGGGGAGTGTAGGAGTCGTGAGGGAAAGTTTTTGAGGGTTGCTTTCACCATGAGCGGACATTGTCGGGGTGTGCTCACTGCTTTTGGATGAGGATGACTTTGGAGTGGTGGAGGAGAGGAATGGATGGGCTCGATGGATGTGGGCTTGTCTTCTTGCATAGGAATAGGTGAGCAGTGGCAGGAGTTAGTAGCCTCTTTTGTTTTTGATGGTGGTGAAGGGATTTTCTCCGGGGTTTGATGCCCCAGGGAATGGAATGAGGCAGTGGTGGACTGAGGTTGTGGATTTTCAACCGCCAGAGGTGGTGCTTGTTTGGTGGTGGGTGTAGGTGGTGGTGGATTGGTTGTGCTGGATGGAAGGGATTGTAAAAATGCCTGGTACTTCATGAACTGCTCCCATTGTTCGGGAGTAATATTGATTTGGTTGGCCATTTTTTTATTTTTAGAGTAGCTTGAGAGAGTGGGAGTGAAAGATGAGAGAAAAAGAGAGAGATGAGTGAGGATGGGGTAAGGGAGTGAAAGATGAGTGAATTTCAACGGTCCAATAAAAACGGTTCGATTCTGATCATATTTGGCACCTCGAAACTCGGTGAAGCAGGTGATCGTTTGGGAATTGAGGTGTAATGATTTCCTAGTACGTAGGCGGACATTGTGTCGCTCGGTCCCTATGTTTCCGTCGGTCCCTATATTGAGTTCCCTATGAACCTGTGTTTTTCCTACCTTTTTCAGTGTTCTCAGCCCCCATACTCTTTCGGTCCCTGAGTTCAGTTCCCATCATAACTGCGCTTGGTATTACTATTAAAACTCGGTCCCCATCATCTTAGGAGCTGTGTCTCAGTTCCCATTCTCAGCGGGATTTTTTTACTAGCTTAAGCACTTATATAAATTCAAACACACAAAGGGACTTCATATCTCTTTAATTAAACATGTGCTAAGCATTATTAGGAATACTATTTGTCATCTAAGTGAATATTCCCATGTGTGGACTAATGGTCAGAGGAAGCGGAACACAAAGATCAAGGCTAAGGTACTAGCTTATAAACACGAGTCATATCTGGGGGCTTTATGATATGGTTAACAAGCGATCATCGTGTTTATTTATCAAGGCTTGAAAAAGAGAGCATGCAAATGTATCAAATTTTAGCAAGCAACAGTACAATCCCAGAAGGGCCTAACAAGCGTTTATCAATAAGCATCACACAAAGCATGCGAGAGACAAATACCCCTAAGAGTATAAGCTAGGTTCACGCACATAATAGTCCTAAATTCCCAAGTTTAAAAGAAGCATGAAGTTCTATGAGTCAAGAAAGAAGGAGCTTACAATGAGAGGAAGATGCTTAATGAAGGGGGATCAATCCCAAGTGTAGCCATAGTTTGATAAATGGTTCCTTGTTCAGGGCCTTGGTGAAAATGTCAGCTATTTGATCCTCAATTTTACGATGGGTAAGCTCTATGTTCTTCTTCTCCACATGATCTCGATGGAAGTGATGACAAACGTCAATGTGCTTAGTTCGAGAGTGGTGCACATGGTTCTTTGAAATGTTGGTAGCACTTGTGTTGTCACATCTTATCTCGAGAGAGCCCATAGAAATACCAAAGTCCTTGAGTTGTTGCTTGAGCCATAGGAGTTGAGCACAACATGAAGCAGCCGCTATGTATTCTGCCTCATTGGTCGACACGGCTACTGAGTTTTACTTTCGAGATCTCCAAGAAATAAGGCAAGGGCCTAAGAATTGAGCCATACCAGAGGTGCTCTTTCGATAAACTAAATAACCTGCATAGTCAGCATCTGTATATCCAACAAGGGTAAAATCTTATTTCTTAGGGTACCACGATTATCAGTCCCTTTTAAGTAGCGAAAGATTCGCTTGATGATAGCGACACGCGACTCCTTTGGATCTGATTGAGATTTTGCACACAGGTTTACTACAAAGACAATATCAGGTCTAGAGGCAGTTAAATACATCAAAGAGCGAACCATACCTCGATAAAGTGTCTCATTAGTCTTGGGTCCATTAATATCTACATCAAGCTTAGTTCATGTGGACACTGGGGTGTGAGGGGGTTTACTATTCTCCTTTCCAAACTTCTTGATTATCTCCCTTCAATACTTCTGTTGATGGATTTGTATGTCTTCTGCCTTTTGCACCACTTGAAGGCTGATAAAGAAGTTCAGTTCCCCAACCATTCTCATGTTGAACTTGTTACTCACCACATCCTTGATTTTATCTACAAGGAACATGTTAGTGGAGCCAAATATGATATCATCTACGTATACCTGAACCACGAGAATGTCACCCTTGTGTTCTTGGATGAAGAGTGTCTTTTCGATCGTCCCCCTTTTATAGTTGTTTGCAAGGAGGTACTCGGAGAGACAATCATACCACGCCCTTGATGCTTGCTTCAATCCACATAGTGCCTTGTCTAGGAAATACACATGCTCTGGGTGCTTTGGGTCCTCGGATCTTGGAGGCTCCTTGACATATACTTACTTGTTGAGAACTCCATTGAGAAAGGCTATCTTCACATTCATTTGGAATAGCTTGAAGCCCTTGTGAGAGGCGAAGGCTATCAATAGACGAATGGCCTCTAGACGAGTGACTGGAGCATAGGTCTCATCATAGTCGATTCCCTCTTCTTGGTTGTACCCTTGAGCAACAAGACGAGATTTGTTCCTTACCACAACACCCGAGTCATCGAGCTTGTATCTAAAGACCTATCGGGTTCCAATGATAGTAAGATTAGAGGGCTTAGGAACTAGACGCTAGACTTTATTTCTTTTGAACTCATGAAGCTCTTCTTGCATAGCAGCCACCCAATCAGGATCAAGGATGGCTTCTTTGATGTTCTAAGGCTCTGTGAGGGAGACAAAGGCTTTGAAGGCACATAGATTAGTATTTGAAGTGGGTTCTTCAAGTGCTTTGGTGATTGCCTCTAGACAAGCTTCTAAAGCAGCTTTTGAGCAAGTGTGCACTCCAGAGTGTAAGGGTGTGATCATGCAAAGTGTAAGAGTGTAAGGGAAAAATTGTTGTGATGTCTGACTTTGGCTTGAACGATCTTCTTACTTGCTTGCTGTAGAAAACACGTATTTGATCAGCTATTGTTCACTGTCACTAAGGTTCATTAAGCCTTAGATGCGCTTAACAAGTATTCAATTGCGCTTTGAACACTTGAGATGCGCTTGACCTATGTAGAACTATTAGTAATGAATTTACTAAAGTCCTTAAGTGCGGAAGAGGTCAGACAGACAATTGAGCGCGCTTTAAGTTGTTAAAGCGCACTTATATTTGCACACACAAAGTTTCTCAAAGGTGAGAACCCTAAGTCACTAGCTGACTCGGGATAAAACTCACCACTACACTTGTATTAATAGAAGAAACAATTACAACTCTAGCTTCAATCACTTTGAAGCTCACTCATAACACTTCCTTCTACAATACTGAGTTCAGCTCTAAAGAAGAAATGAAGTCACTCTCAACACTCTCTCTGATTACAAACCAATATATCACTTAAGCTCTCTCTAGCTTCTCTATAATTCTCTCAGTTTGTAACACCTAGAGTGATAGCAACAGTCCTCTATTTATACACAAACCTTAAGCTAAGCCTCTGACTTAATTCGTGTAACAAACAACGACTAAGCACAATGCCACCTCATCAATCCGTTTGCCATGATCACTTCACCAGAATTAATCAACGGCCTGGAGTGATTTGGTTTTGTTCTTCACTTGTTGATCCACGCCACATCAGCAATCCGTGTGCTTTTATCTCTAACAACCTTCTTCCACGCTGGCAATCCCTGGAGTCGCGTCCCAAAGAGTGAACAAGTTCTTCTCGCACCTTCCTGTGCACGCAACTTGCATTCTCCCGCTTACCAACCTTCTCTAGCGTGTTGGTGGTTTTCTTCTGCGCTCTAGCACACCCTAAGCTATGGTGGAACCTCGTGGTCAACCTTCTTCTTCTTCATTCAAGCACGTCCACTACGCCCTCGAAGCTCGATCACTCTCACTTCTTGGTCTTGAATGGATTTATTAAACACCGTTTGCGAAACTTACTTTCTCCGCTTGGTGTTAAGCGTGACTGTGACCAGTCAAGCGCATCTCTAAATGACTTAAGCGCATCCTTACAGATATAGCAATAACCTGGAAGGCTTAAAAGCACTAAGAGATTAAACAAATTAGTTTGTTATCATCAAAACAAAGAGAAATAGATTAAGCTTTAACAAGACGATTAAAGCTCAACTAACAATTTCCCCCTTTTTGATGATGACAAACTGTAAACAGGTAAGCTCATGAATACTATCTTTAGTGACTAAAATGAAGACAATAATATCAATTTAATCAAGTATTCAGATTCGGAATCGGATCAAAGTATCTTACCAAGTACTTAATCATACCAGTTTTCAAATTCCCCCTATACTTCCCCCTTAAACAAAGAAGAATGTACATGTGTTCTTCCCCCTTTTGACATCATCGAAAAATTCAAAGCATAGCCATACAGTAAGAAAGATAGTAGAGTGCGCTTGCTAGCAAAGAAGTCAAACAGAGCAAGATAGAGGACATTAAGCAACTTAAGTAGAGAAAAGTCAAGTAAGTAAAGCTCTCAGAGATATAAAAGTCAGATGCATACTTCATTAAGCTTGTAAGAACTGCCACAAAAGTTGGATAGGAACCCTAACAGGCTAATTCACAAAATGCATATAGCAAAGTAGAAAGAGAAAACAGAAATCAGCAAATGCGCGTAAAAGCACAACCATCACTACATCTCACACACTACCACCCTTTTCAGAATCGAATTTCTCCTGCACCATTGTCACCAGCTTAGAAATAAGCTCAACCATTTCCCTGAGATGCTTCTCAACCTTATCCTAATGCGCTTCCAACGAGGCCACTATAACCGACAAAACGGCAGAGCTGGAGGAAGTTCGAGCACGTGGACTGAGTTCGGAGCGCGAGCTCGAAGGGTGTTTCTCTTCAGTCTTGGGCAGAAGTATAGCAACGATTGCATCAGTGGTAAGAAATGTAGAACAGGCGTAGTCATGAAGAGATGAATCATACTAACCATCAGCGCGGAGCATTTTGCAGATGAGATGGGGAAACGGAAAAGGACCAGATGCCGCAGCTCGACACAGCACCAAGTGGCTCACCATTATCTGAGCTGTGTTCACCACTTGGTTGGAAATAACGGAAGCCATGATGCAGCAATCTGCAATTGTAACCTTCTCACGATCGTAGTCACGAGGCGTGATGTTGGTTATGATGAAATGATGAAGAAGCCGCTTAGCTGGTCGAAGCATATCGACGGTGAGCGCACCATTTGGAACATTAGAACAAAAACAGCTTTCTTGAGCTGGGTAGCACCTGCGGGCCAGTTCTTCTTGTATAGCCTGCCGAAGCCGTTAGACTGCCCAGTCAACCCAATGGCCTTAGCGAGGTCCTTCACCCGAAAAGATTCTTTGGAGTTACCACGCCAGGTGAACCCTACCTGACCATATTCTGGATTCGGATTATGATACTCTAAGGTGGCGTAGAACTGGTAAACCATCGCATCATTGCACCGAGCTGGCTCAGTTTCGAGCGTATCCCATCCCTGAAAGCTCAACCACATGGCGAAGCGCGACACATGTGAAGAATCTTGAAGCCCAGATAACAGATCGGGAGTGACGATCTCAGGAAACAGAAAGGATCTCTTCTGAACACCTGTGGGAATAGGAGGAAAATCATTTACCCCGATTACCTTGGTGCGCTTAGACCGGGTTGAAGCGCCAGTAGCTTTCTGTTCGGACTCGGGAGGAGGAGAGTCGTGCTCAGAGCTGTCGGAGGACTCTATCTCTTCTGACTGAGGAGGAGGAGGAGCAGTAGCCTTGCGCTTCTTACCTTTTTGGCGAAGCGCATCACTCTGCCGATCTGGACGCTGCGAAGCAAGAGGAAGCGGTGAGTCGTCACCAGGGCGAGGCATGATCTGAAACCCTTCATCATCCTCTGAGTCTGAAGGAATCATGGCAAGAAGCTCCTCGGGGGAGGAGAAGGGCTGCGCTTGTGACCTTATCTTGGTGCCAGGCCTTAAGGGAGTCTCAATACTAAGGGCACCTTTGCCCTTCGCTGGAGTGGTGTGTGAGGTCTCAGCCGTAGCGCGTCCAAGCTCTTTAGCTGGGTCGTAACCAGCGAGCTCAAGATCAGCCGCAAGTAGAGTAAAATCCACCTTTGGATCATGGAAAAAGAGAGGATCTTTAGTGGTGATAGGGCTCTCTGTTTTGTGAGTTGCGGGTTCAGGATCATCAGTGAGGGTTAGGTCTTCAATGTGATCGGAGGGCGAGTCTGGCCTTTTAGTGGGTGAGGTCACGTCATGGGAGACGAGTTGTTTTGTGGGAGAGGGATCAGTATGGGATGTGTGTGTAGAGGAAGAAGCCTTGGCCATGGCATTGACAATGGATTCTACATTGGCATGAGTAGCTGGGTCAAGCTCACTTAGGACAAGTTTATCCATGATAATCGGGAGTAAGAAAATGGAGATTGAGAGGAGTAGAAGAGAGATAGAGGTAGATGGGAGAAGGTAAGGTAAATGAGGCTAGTCGAATACCTGGTATATATAGAGCACCCATCAAATCTGAACCGCTTCAAAGCTCCAATGAAATGAAACCTCTGAAAAGTAGCCGTTAGCCGCTTCAACGGTCCAATAATCTTCCGGAAAAGACGCACTAGGCCTGCTCTTAGCCTCCAACGGTCACAAAAGTAGCCGTTATACCCAGAAAATAGCCGTTACATCACAAAAGCGGCAGGTGGGTTTGACAACTAGCAATTTCTTCATGTTAAGCAAACCCAACTCGGAAGGAAATCCACCCAGATGCGCTGTAAAGCGCGATAGACTTCAACACTGAAATGCGCTAAGTGATGAAGCGCAACCAGAACCACCTCTGAATAATAATACTGAAGAAGCTCAACACTGATTAAGATGAGTAGATGTAAGAGCGTGATGTCCAGTTTAATTCTCAAAGCACAATGTAAAGCAATTCATGAACAGGAAGATGCACATTTCATATAAGGGACATTAGAGCATTCAATCACTCAAGTTGATATGGAAGTATGTGCATATACATGTAATATGGTAATTGGGCTTTATGTCACCAAATGAATACTTCTCTAATGTAGAGCTCAATAAAGGACGAGAGAAGCGTTACATCTAGTCAGGCTAAGGACACCTATGCAATGGATCATTTCTTAGGCATGTAATATGGGTAGAAGACAATCACCATTGTCACGTTTTTGGCAAAGAAGAGCATGCATGGAATAGGATTATATCAAATCAATCTAAACAAGTCAGACAAATTCAATACTAATTCATTTCAATGAACAACTATAAAGCATGAAAGACTCAAAGCTATCAAGCGCAAGCGACCATAGTTCGTACCTTGATACTAAGCTCGCAAATTCTAGTCAAATAGAGAAATACTTACAGTTCCATTGCCTCGAAGCTAATGGAGTCGTGTAAGACCAAGTTGAACCCTGAGGTTTAACAATACCTGACGATTGAGCGCCTTGGTGAAGATATCTGCCAATTGCCCTTCTGAAGATACGTGAATAAGCTCAATATTCTTGCGCTCCACATGATCACGCAAAAAGTGATGCCTTACATCAATGTGCTTTGTTCTTGTATGATGTACATGGTTCTTCGACACACATATTGCGCTGGTATTATCACAAAAGAAAGATATAGTGTCAAGAGTAATACCGTAGTCAACGAGCTGTTGCTTTATCCACAGTACTTGAGCGCAACATTGCGCTGCAGCTATGTACTCTGCTTTTGTCGTTGAAAGCGCAGTACAATTTTGTTTCTTGGATCCCCAGGAGACTAAGCAAGGGCCAAGGAACTGTGCCATACCACTAGTGCTCTTTCTATCAGCTAAATAACCTGCATAATCTGCATCGGTGTAGCCAACAAGAGAAAGACCGCCCCCTTTGGAATACCAAAGGCAAATATCATCAGACCCTTTTAAATACCTGAAGATGCGCTTTACATGAGAGAGGTGAGAAGCGCGAGGGTCTGACTGTGATCGAGCACATACACTAACGGAAAAAACAATATCAGGACGTGAAGCAGTAAGATACATCAGAGAACCTACCATACCTCGATACATGGTTTCATCTACCTTCTCAGCCATTAAGTCTTTGTCCAGCTTTGTGGTGGTTGAGAGGGGAGTAGGGCAAGGTTTGGAGTTCTCCATTTGATACTTCTTAAGGAGCTCTTTGATGTATTTCTGCTGGTGAATCTCAATGCCTTCATCCATTTGGTTCACTTGAAGCCCTAGAAAATACTTGAGCTCACCAATCATGCTCATACTGAACTTGAGGCTCATGGTGTTCTTAAAGTCTTCTATAAGCTGCATGTTAGTAAAACCAAATATAATATCATCTACATAAATTTGAACAATGAGAATGTCACCTTTCACTTCCCTTATGAAGAGGGTTTTACCAAACCTCTCTTGTAGTCATTTGCCAACAAGTACTTATATAGACAATCATACCAAGCGCGAGGGGCTTGCTTCAGTCCATAGAGCGCTTTGTCTAGAAAGTACACGTGGTCTGGATAAGCTGGATCTTCAAATCCTGGTGGTTGCTTGACATAAACTTCCTCATTAAGCTTACCATTGAGGAAGGTTGTCTTCACATCCATTTGAAACAGCTTGAATCCTTTGTGCGCTGCGTAGGCTATCAATAGTCGAATTGCCTCAAGTCGAGCTACTGGTGCGTACGTTTAATCGTAGTCAATGCCCTCTTGTTGATTGTAACCTTGTGCAACAAGACACTCTTTATTCCGTACCACCACTCCACTATCATCCAGCTTGTTTCTGAATACCCAGCGCGTGTCAATTATGCTTCTATCACCTGGCCGGGGTACTAGACGCCAAACTTGGTTGCGCTTGAACTCCTCTAACTCTTCTTGCATGGCTATTATCCAATCTGGATCTTGAAGCGCAACTTGTATGGACTTGGGTTCCTGTAAAGAAACAAAAGCACTACAAGCAAGCAAATTACGAACGTTAGAGCGAGTCTGGGTACCTTTTTCATACTAAGATATTATCGCAGAAACTGGATGTGAGTTCATCTGTTGATAATCGCGCACGGTGACCTCTGCATTGTCTGGTAGCTTCATCGTTATGGTCTTGGACAAGCTTCCACTACCACCAGAAAGGCCAATGGGTCCCTCTTGAGGACTTCCAGGTTGCGCGTCACCATTGCTAGGTCCCGCTTAAGAGATAGAAGGAGGAGCAGAAGTAACAGAGAGAGTTACTTGACCTGGAGAAAGAGGTGAAGGGGGAGCTAGAACTTCAATGGATGGTCCACTTCCATGATCTTCATTCTGAGTGTTGTCCTCTGGAGTTGCTTCTTCACTGGGAATGCAAGCTTCTGTGGCCAAGGGCAGAGAAGCACATCCTCCACCATCATCATCGTCACTTTCCATACCTGTAGAAGGGATAGAAGGTTGCGCTTGAGGACTGGGAGGAGAAGCTGGAGGCAGATCATGGCTAGCGAATGGATCATCGTTGATTTCTGGTACGCTTTCGAGCTCTCCTTCATCAAATTTCACATGGATGCTATCTTCTTCCCTCTAAGTTCTCAGGTTGAGCACTCTATATCCCTGGCTAGTAGGAGCATATCCAAGGAAGATAGCCTCATTGTTCCTAGCATCAAATTTACCCAAGAGTTCTCTCCCATTGTTATTGACGTAGCACTTGCAACCAAACACCCTTAGGTGAGAGATATTCGGTGTACGCCCTTTAAGCAGTTCAAAGGGAGTTTTCTCTAGAATTGGCCTTAAGAAGGCACGGTTAGTTATATAACATGTTGTGCTCACAGCTTGAGCACAATAGTGTGAAGCGACACCACTAGAGAGTAGCATTGTGCGTGCCATCTCTTGGAGTTTCCATTCTTGCGCTCAACCACACCATTTTGCTCAGGGGTTCTAGGTGTAGAGAAGTTATGATCTATACCCCTTTCCTCATAAAATGATAGGAACTCACCATTCTTGAATTCAGTTCCATTGTCAGAACGAATTGAACAAATGGGGAGCCCTAGCTTCTTTTCCAGTAAAAGCGCAAGGGTTTGAAACTTTGCAAAGGTTTCGCTCTTGTGCTTCAAGAAAAGAGTCCAGGTATAGCGAGAATAATCATCAACTATTACAAATATATAGCGATTACCTCCTTTACTCTGCGTTCGTAGTGGTCCACATAGGTCCATGTGGAGAAGCTCAAGGGGAGATTTAGTCTGTACTACCTTGATAGAGGGAAAGGAGCTACGAGTCGCTTTAGCTTTTGAGCAGTCTGAGCATGAAGTCATGGATTCCACCTTGATGCGAGGAAGACCACAAACCATATCTTTGGACAGTAACTTGTTGAGTAGATGTAGACTTGCATGTCCCATTCTCTTGTGCCAAAGATTTGTCGTCTCAGTGAGTGTAGCTAGACATAGGTTGCGCTTAGGAGAGAAGGAGTGGTCGAAGAGGTAAGTGTTGTCTATGCGCTTGCCCTTTAGAAGCACCTCTTGTTCAGGACTGACCACTGCACATTCAGTTGTACTAAACCATACCTTATTACCTCCTTGATCACATAATTGTGCTACACTCAGTAGATTGAACCGAAGGTTCTCTACTAAGTTCACATCTCCTATCTGAATGGCTTTGTTGAGATGCGCTTGTCCTTTAGCAATGATCTTCCCTTGCTTTTTGTCACTGAAGGAGACGCTTCCTCCTTCCTTAGCTTGGAATGAACGTAGTAACTATGGATCACCCGTCATGTGACACGAGCAACCGCTGTCGATATACCACCTACATTTTATCCCAACCTGCAAAAGTAAAGATCAAGCTTTGATCTCCCATTGAAGCTTGCGCTTCGTGGGAATATTAGAAATAGCTATTGCTGAGCTAGTCTTTGGGACTGGCTCATAATAGCTAGGATCATTCAGGTCTAACACAATATGAGGTCGCGCTTCACGAAGCACACCTCTGTGTCCAGAAGCGCATCCGTGCTCAACAGATGACTGTTGAATACGTGTACGCTTGCCCTTATATTTATCCATTGGCTTATAGGGCTTACTCTTAAGGAACTTCAAGTCCTTGCACTCATGCCTGCCATGTCCATTTCGACCATAAAAGGTACAGTAATGGTTACCTCTTACATAACCATACTTGCCTTTTCCTGGTCTAAATGGTTCTTTCTTTTGTAAGACTGGAGGCTGAGTTGGGGTTTGCGCTTGTTCTTTATACAATTTATGCGCTTTTTCCCCATGAAACCACTCTTTGGTTTCTGAGGGTTGTTCCTCAAGTACCTTTATTCTGCTCTTCAAATGAGAGTTTTCACTCTTGTAGGCAGTTAGGTCTTGTTCAAGTGATTTGATTTTAGCAGAGAACTCACTTGATTAAGGAGGACTGGGGGAAGAGGAAGATTCCTGGGGGTCATAGCCCAATCCAGGTCTAGCTTTCACAAAGGCTGTTTGAGGAACATACTTTTCTTCCACTAGCTTAGTAAGAATATCAAGCTTTGATATGATCTGATCAAGCTTAACATCTTTAGTCGAGTCAGAGTTACTCTCCAACCCTTTACCATGACAAAGTTCACAAGATTTAGAGAGGAGTGTGGATTTGTCAGGTAAATGTTTGGAAAGCTCAACCAATTCTTCCTTAGCATTATCAAGTTCAACCAGCCTTGCTCTAGCATCAGTTGCTAGAAACTTGTGTTGAACCATAAGCTCTTTTAAGAGACAAATAAGATTGCGCTTTGGCAAAATGTCAAGGTTTAGATCATTTACCTCAATCTCAGAGCCAGAGTCCGAGTCAGATGCGGCGCCAGCCATTAAGCACAAGTTAGGTTGAGCTCCATCTTCTGAATCGTCATCAGATTCTCCCCAAAGTGTGACAAACATCTGTTTAGGGGGCTGTTTGGTGAAGCTTGAGCTTGGATTCACTTTTGGATGAGGACATGCTTTGGCCAAGTGTCCCTTCTCGTTGCAGTTGAAGCAAGTGAAATCCCTGACATCGCGCTGCTTGGAGGCTGTATCGCGCTTGAGGCCGCCTTGTTTCTTAAAAAACTTCTTCACGAGCTTGGTCATCATAGCGACATCTCTATCATCGTCGTCTTCTCCTTCATCATCATTTTCAAGCTTTTGGAGGACGCGTGATAGCTTGAGCGCCATTCCTTTGTTTTCTCGTTCTGAGTGCTTCTCCTCGTTGTTCTTGATTTCCTAAACTTTGAATTTCCCTGCAAGAACAGAGATAGGCAATTCTCGAGTTTCCTTAGATTGGAGAAGAACCTGATCGAGAGTTGCATACTTGGAGTTCACCCCATTGATAAACGCCATAGAATACTCCCAAGCCTTCTTTTCCATTCCAGCAGAAAGCATCTTGTCATAGAGGATTTGACACCGAGAATCATAATCAGAAACAAGCTCATTTTCCCCCATTCTAATGGAGCAAAATTCGCGGTTAAGCTCAAAAATGTGATTGTCCTTCATGTCATCACTACCTGAGTGCATATTTATTATAGCTTTCCACATCTCTTGGGCAGTGGGGAGTGACATTACCTTGTCAATGTCTTTCCTTGAAAGCGCATTGAGGATGAGCTGTCGCTAGACCTGCTCAAAGGCGGGCAAGCCCGCCCGGCCCGTCCAGACCGTCCTAAAATATGGGCGGGTTTGGACAAGGATTTTGGCCCATCCGGGCCGGGCCCGGACCGCCCATATTAAAATGGGATGGACATGGGTTCATAAAATGTCCCAGCGGGTAGGCCCGCCCGCCCATATTATTTTTAATAATAAATATATATATATACTTAAACTACACAATAATAGTTCACTAGAGTAAATATATCATACATATTAATAAGCAGAGTAAGTATATCATAACTCATTAGGATTTATCTCAAGTATATCATCCACTTAATAATATTAGTGATTACATTTATAATTCGTGTTGATTCTCGCTATCAAACACAACAAAAACCTCACTTTTCAACAATAGTTCTTGACTTTGCAAATTTCTATTTTGTTGCCTTATATGCCTTTTGTTTCTTGATTTGTAGTTTAGATAAAAGTATGAAAATGTCTTATAGAAACTGGTAAAACGGGAAGCCCGTGGTCAGCCCGCATGGCAAAGTGGACGGGTATGGACATAGAAATTGTCCCATTTAATATGAGCGGGTTTGGCCCGGCCCGCATAAATGGACAAAATAATTTTTTTGACCTGGCCCGCGTCCATCCCAAACCCGCCCATGAGCAGGTCTAGCTATCGCGCTTTGGCATTCTTCTCCATCAGTTGGTACTCTTTAGCATCCCATTTGGAGTCATCAGTTTCAGAGATCTTCTCATCGCTCTTTTCAATGATTTTCCAACACTGGTAACCCGTTTGCTGGATGTAGTTTTTAGTCATTGTGAGCTACCATTGGAGTTCGCCTTCAACAAGGATGCGGGGCTTAGCAAGAGAAATGCCGAGGTTGAAACTAGCCATTGTTCGAGTCTTGAGAATCCTTTGAACCTGTAAAAGGATTAGTGCAAATAGCTAACATGTTGCTCTGATACCAATTGCAGAAAACACGTATTTGATCAGCTATTGTTCACTGTCACTAAGGTTCATTAAGCCTTAGATGCGCTTAACAAGTATTCAGTTGCGCTTTGAACACTTGGGATGCGCTTGACCTATGTAGAACTATTAGTAATAAATTTACTAAAGTCCTTAAGTGCGGAAGAGGTCATACAGACAATTGAGCGCGCTTTAAGTTGTTAAAGCGCACTTATATTTTCACACACAAAGTTTCTCAAAGGTGAGAACCCTAAGTCACTAGCTGACTCGGGATAAAACTCACCACTACACTTGTATTAATAGAAGAAACAATTACAACTCTAGCTTCAATCACTTTGAAGCTCACTCGTAACACTTCCCTTCTACAATACTGAGTTCAGCTCTAAAGAAGAAATGAAGGCACTCTCAACACTCTCTCTGATTACAAACCAGTATATCACTTAAGCTCTCTCTAGCTTCTCTATAATTCTCTCAGTTTGTAACACCTAGAGTGAATGCAATAGTCCTATATTTATACACAAACCTTAAGCTAAACCTCTAACTTAATTCGTGTAACAAACAACGACTAAGCACAATGCCACCTCATCAATCTGTGTGCCTTGATCACTTCACCAGAATTAATTAACGGCCTGGAGTGATTTGGTTTTGTTCTTCACTTGTTGATCCATGCCACATCAGCAATCCGTGTGCTTTTAGCTCTAACAACCTTCTTCCACGCTGGCGATCCCTGGAGTCGCGTCCCAAAGAGTGAACAAGTTCTTCTCGCACCTTCCTGTGCACGCAACTTGCACTCTCCCGCTTACCAGCCTTCTCTAGCGTGTTGGTGGTTTTCTTCTGCGCTCTAGCACACCCTAAGCTATGGTGGAACCTCGTGGTCAACCTTCTTCTTCTTCATTCAAGCGCGTCCACTACGCCCTCGAAGCTCGATCACTCTCACTTCTTGGTCTTGAATGGATTTATTAAACACCGTTTGCGAAACTTACTTTCTCCGCTTGGTGTTAAGCGCGACTGTGACCAGTCAAGCGCATCTCTAAATGACTTAAGCGCATCCTTACAGATATAGCAATAACCTGGAAGGCTTAAAAACACTAAGGGATTAAACACATTAGTTTGTTATCATAAAAACAAAGAGAAATAGATTAAGCTTTAACAAAACGATTAAAGCTCAACTAACACTTGCCTTTGACACAATTAGAATTGTGTGTCATATTCTCTATCTTTATAGGAGGTAAACCACGGACCAAATCTTTCGCACGAAGCTTGTTTAGAAGATGTAGATTGACGTGCCCTAGTCTTTGATGCCATAAGGAGGTTTGATCTTCTATAGTATCAAGGCAAATGTGGCTCTTAGGGATGTAGCTTGGGTCGAATATGTAAGTGTCATTGACTCGCTTTTCCTTTAAGATGACTCCATTTGCAGAATTCCTCACAAAGCACTTTGAGGTGGTAAATGTGACCTCGTTTGGTCCTTCATCACAGAGCTGATCCACACTCAATAGATTATAGCAAAGGCTCTTCACAAAGTTTACCATCAGAATCTCTATTTTATCATTTAGATGCACATTTCCATGTCTTGTAATCTCTCTAGCCCTTTTGTCACTAAATGATACGTTTCCACCGTCATAGTTCTGAAACTTTTGCAATCTTTCCTTATCTCCGGTCATGTGACATGAGCAGCCACTATCGATGTACCATTTGTTCTCGTTGCTCAATTTTACATACATTGAAATAATCAAACTTTTGGAACCCATCAAAGCTCAACTTTTCTTGGTGAATAGCTTTCTTGTTAGCGTTAGGAGAATGTTACTAACATACTTTTAGCCTTTAGTTGAATACACATGCTCAAAATAAGAAGGGTCATTCAAATCAAGCACTTCACGTTTATTGTGAGTGGGTGAATTGTATGGCTTGTTATTTAGAGCATGTTTCTTCTTGCAGTTATGTATAGTATGGCCGTTATTACCATATAACCTAAACCATTCATTATACTTGACATAATCGTACTTGCCCTTTCCAGGTCTGAAGGGCTTCTTATCCTTAAGCTTAGAATCAAGGTTTTTACTGCATTCCCTTAGGCTTGGATCACATACATCTTATGATCCTTTTCCCCTTGAAACTAGCAATTATTGTCCCTTGACGGTTGTTCAAGTGCCTTTACCTTTTTCTCTAGAAATTTATTTTTGCTTCTACAAGTTTGAAGAACTTTACGTAAGGTCTCAGCTTTTTCAGTTAGTTCTCTAGTAAGCTTATCATTGGCGCTAAATCACTTAGAAGAATCCCCATTAGTGTCATATCCTAGTCCAGTTCTAGATCTAACAAAAACTGTTTGATTCACCATGTTCTTATTGATAGATTTAGTTAGATCGGTGATTTCATTAAGTATGATTCCTAAGTCACTTTCTACCTTTAAGTACAAGTCCTTAGATAATGCCCCTTGAGGTTGCTTACCACTACATCCCTCACAGGTCTAAGTCATTAAACTCAGTCCCCTAGATTTAACTAAGGCTTGTTCCTTATTAGCTAACCTAGTGGACAAATCTAGACACTCACTACGTAGATCTTTGACTTTCTCTTCATATTCATTGATTTGTGACTCTAGAGTTTCAGTATTTTCTAACAAGCCTTTAATCATGTTGATGAACTCTTTCTTTTCTAGCAAATTGATACGAATAGGAAAGGGGTAAGAAGATTTTACCTCATGAGCAAGGGCATTCGTGTCAGCTATAAGGCAATGGCCTTAGTAGCCTTCATGGAGGTTAGCTTCATCGTCTTCTTCTCCCCATGCCGAGAAAAGTGTCTTCTTTTCAGATGCTTCGACCTTAGAGTTAGTGCATGTATTAGCAAGAGACCCCTTTTCCTGGCAATTGTAGCAAGTGTACTCCTTGAGATCTCGCTTTCCTGAAGATGATGACTCTCCTTGTCCAACTTTCTTCTTGAACCATTTCTTGACCATCTTTGTCATGAGGGTGACTTCCATGTCATCACCCTCTTCCTCTTCACCATCGTTGATGTCCATCTTTTCTAGAACCTTTGTAAGCTTCAATGCGGTTCCGATGGCTTCTTTTGTAGCTAAGCCCTTCCTCATATCAGCGTTCTCTTGGTCGAAAAACTTGCCGAATATGTCGACCACTGAGAGCTTCTTACAAGCTGGAGACATTTGAGCGATTCTTCAGGTGAGCTCGAACTTGTCGCTCATTGCATAGATGACCGCTAGTGTTTTCTCCCAAGCATCAATCTTTAAACCAACAACGCTTAATTTGTTCACCATGATAGTGAACCGGGATTGGCACACGGACACGCTTTTCACCAAGAAGTTGCTTGAATGCTTGGAACTCTCTTTGAAGAGTGAATTTCCTGGTGTCCTTTTGATCTTCACTGTCTCGGTGAATGGAGATAATGGATTCCCACATATCCTTGGCCGTTGGTATGCCAATGACCTTGTCGATGTCTGTTTGTGTGAGTCCACATAGAATAAGCTGTCGAGATTTTGAATTCTTCTCCATCTTGGCATAGTGCTCAGGCTTCCAATCTTTCCTTTCCTTCAATTCCGGAAGCACTTCATCGTCGATCTTGATAATCTTCCAGCACTGGTAGTTCTGGGTTTGGATGAACGTTGTATACAATCCTAGCCACTAGTCAAGCTCCCCTTCAAGAAGTTGATGAGGTTTGTTCAAGGACATCCCTAGGTTGAATTCTCCGTTCTTCGTCATTCTTATGGAATCGGATCCCGCTCTAATACCAATTGTGGATCGTGTGATTTGAGTACCTTAGTCTAACTAAATAATGTTTCTTTTTTGCAGAAAAGATTAAGAATTTAAGAACAATGATTACCAAAATGATCTTCTTTATTGATTCTCCTAGAGTTTACAACTTAAAGGCGAACACACAGTTCTTAGTTCGTTTCTTGAACTCTCCTACATATAGCCCAAACTCTAAATCAACAAAGAAAACCTCTTAGAATGAACAACCTCTTCCAAATCGATAAACTAAACTATTTATAATAAAGGCATAATCATCAAGAACTAATTTACTAAAAGCTAGATAAAAACAATAAATAAAACTATAATTCATAACATAAACTCAAAGATAACAAAGTATCTCTAACAACCTAGATCACGGATCTAGGAGCTCTCTTGAAAATCTATCTTTCCCTTTATAATAGCTTAAAGATATCTTTTCTATTTTATGCGCTCGGTTCCCATCCTTTCACTCGGTTCCCTTCAACGCGTCACTCCTTTCTATTGTTTGGAACTTTATTTCTCGGTTCCTTAACTCTAGTACTCGGTTCCCTCTTTTCGTACTCGGTTCCTTCTATTATAGTGAAGCGCTTTTCTTCTCGCTTCAGTCGTTTCAGCTTTCTAACTTAAGCTCATTAATTCCTTTGCTCCAATTACCTAATTTGCTCGAAGGCCTATTGCTATCGTGCAATAATTCACTCAAGGTAGACATTAGTATATAAAGATGTTTGTTATCATTAAAATTGAGAGATCATAAGTTATAAATACTAGTAGCTAGTTTCTATAACCAACAATTTCTCCCTTTTTAATGATGACAAACATAGAATCCTAACATAGCTAAAAAAAAGTTTAGCCAAAGGAATTGAGAAAGAAATAGTTTTTGATTCCCCCTTAACATGTGAACAATGATCATATATCGCCCTTTGAACTTACCGCGAGGGTTAGTTCCCCCTTAATTAAATAACTCATATTCTTGTATTATTCCCCCTTTTGACATCATTTAAAAGTCATGCTCAATATTAAACAAGGGTAAATAAGTATAGCATGTGCGTGCTCTCTAGAGGAATGATTAAGTGATGCTTAAGAAAACAGTCAAGTAATTCACTTCTCAGTACGAACTAGAGCAAGCAGACATTTAATCAAAAGCACACTTTATATATTAATAAGCACACAGAAACAAGTAATAAGAGCAAAAAATACAATAAGATTTTTGAGGTGCTTTTGGATTTATAAGGAGCCCTAAGTTCTGAGATTGAGCATTGATTCAAGTCCCAATATTTTTCAAAGTCGCTCAGATGATCTTCTTTCAGAGGGCCTACCATGAGGGCCTTGTTGTGGTGAAGATGCCAATCGATCATCCTTCGAAGGCCGACCATGTGCTTGTTCAGTTGAAGAAAGGTCTCAAGTGTGCGCACTTGGACTTTTGAAGGGGTAAGGTTTCAGGTATGAGGGTCTTAGTTGGGCTCTTCAGCTGCTCAACTTTAGGTTCAGATTTGGGTTCAGACTTGGGCTTGGGCTTCTCTAGAGGGGAACCCATACCAGCGTTCTTGACAAGTTGTTGTAGCCCAGTCACTGTCACGAAGCACTCAAGGGGTGTTTCCTTCATTGATTTGCAGATGCCCAGCTCGATCATTAGCTTCTTCACGAAGTGTGGGTAGGACAGCGCGTGATTCTTGTGCATCTTTACTGCAAACATATGAGTGAGGATCAACCTTGGAGTGTCGATTATACTCCCCTCTATCATAGCTCTAAGAAGACATGCATTGGCTATCGTGACTGTGTCGCGCTTCTCTTGTCTAGGGATGACATTGCGCAAGAGGATGAAGTGGAGTAACTTCTTCCCAAATGATAGCATATAGGTCTTGATCTCTTTAGGATTTTCCTTCCCAACAAGGAGCTCGATCATTTCTGACTTCCCGAAGGGCCATTTATTCTTTGGTAAGGTAGTGTACCCTTTGCCGGTTAGGAGCCCAAACACCTTGACGACGAACTTGACGTTGACGGTTTTTGGCTCATCACCCCATGGAATCTGCGCTAAGGAGTAGCTCTAGCCTGGGGCTGGAGGCATCGACACCAAAGTTTTGTAGAGCTTCCGTACTTCGTCGAGGTCGACGACAAACGATTCTTCTTCTAGATCGCACCAGCGGGTGCGCTCGAGAGTGGCGGCAGTGGCAGCTATATCGAACTCTGCCGGATCCAGGGTTTTCCAGAACGCAATCATGAAGAGAGAACTCAAAGCGAACTCTCAAATTTTCTGCATAAAACTCAATATAACTCTAAAACTCTAGATTGTCTCCAAATATGCACTAATGTAGCTCATATCATACCGAAATGATGACTAATTCTTGTACTTTAGACGTGTCGTAGACGTGTCTATCACCCATGTCACGCTGGTTCTATTCCGCTCGAAGTATAGAAAGATCAAATTCTTTTCCTTATATGTTTCCTCTCGTGATTGGAGTTTTAATAGAATTACAAATCGAAGTACTCATGGATTTGCATTTTGTTATTGCGATATCGTAATGAATGCATGTGATGAAATTCTAATCTAATATTTTATTCCATAACAAGATGGCTAACAAGAAAAACACTTGTTGACGCGCTGGACCGTTCAATACTTCGTGGGTTCTTGCTAAAAACGAAGAAGTGCGAGATTTCGGATCCAGGCATAAAACAATCCGATGAACCGACACCAAGAAGAAATAGCCTGCAAGGTGGCAAAGTTGAACTTCCCACTGATGCAGCTACTCTAGTCAATCTTAATGTTACCACACTTGAAATAATCAAGCAGATAGTGACTCAAGTAATTGTTGGATTGACCGCTCACATGTTGCCCTAACAACCCCTATTCCACTAGTTGCAGTCATAGATGTTGAAACAGAGGAGTCTACACATCATGCTCGTGAGTGCAAAGCTAAAAGAGCTATAGTCGGGCTCTAAAGGCCATAAGCACTATTAAGCCCAACTCCTATGATGGGACCGGTGAAATTGTGAAGGTCTCTTACTAGTTTGGGCACATGGAACGGTTGTTCAGGAACACCATCTGCACTGAGGCTGAGAAGGTGAACAAATCATCGCTCTATCTTAAGGATGTGGCGAGTCAAAAGGTGGGAGTCCACATGGTTAGTTGATCAGAGTTGGGAGATGTTCAAAACTAATATGAATAATTGCTTCTTCTCAAAGGCTTTGAGACATGAGAAGCGTAAAGAGTTTCTCCATCCTAAGAACCATGGGTTGAAGGTGAAAGAGCTGGCAGAAAATTTTAATCATCTGTTGCACTAGTCCAATGTATCAACGAAGGAAGATAAAATCTGGCAATTCCATGAACAGGTGGATTCAAAATTACAACATATGATGTTGCGCCATGGTTGCTCCACTATTGAGGAGTACACTGATACAACATTCAAAATGGATTTAGCCATGGAGAATGCAAAGAATGTTAGAAACTAGCAGCGTTAGAGTGGCGGTAGCCAGTAGTACAATGGGTTCAAACGTCCGACACAACCCTCTAACTTTTCCAAGGCAGACAAAGCCAGGACTGGTCCAGTTCAGTCAATGTTAATGCAATGCTTTGAACAGAGTAAGGGTCTGGTTCAATGCTACAATTGTGGAGCTCATGGACATAAGAGCAATGTTTTCACGAGTATCAGAAGGACATGTTTTACTTGTGAGAAGGATGGACATGTGCAAACATATTGTCCTAGAATGAGGTAATTTGGGGTTGAGTCTCATCAAGGTCAATGAGTTAGAATAATCGACCTCAGCAGAGGCCTGCAAGGACTACTAATACTGTTACTAATTCAAATTTTCAGGACAATGGTAAGGCTCTGGTTGCTTTAGGCAGCCAGGGTCAGCGGTTATATGAGATGCGCAAGGCAGATGGACCAAATGCTCCAGTAACGCAAGGTACCTTATACCTCCATTCTACCTTCGTATTCATATTATTTTTATTTTAGTGCTACATATTATTTTATCTCGAAAAGTTGTGTCAATAAGTTAGGCTTGAAATACAGTGATACATGCGAACCATTAGTAGTAAATCTTCCTAGCGGGGAACAGTTGACAGGAACCAGTCAGTTGTTGAGATTCCCAGTGACCCTCCAAGGTCGAGGGTTTGAAGATGACTTAATCTATATTTCCATGACTCCATAAGACATTATTCTCGGGATGGATTGGCTGACATGTTATGGAGAGTTAATTGACTTTTGTATAAGGACAATGACAATTTCATCTGGAGTCCACCAAGTGTGTAAGTTCAAGGGTTGGAATGACACCGATAATGGGAACTTGATTAACGCCATGACAACATTTAAGCCACTTTGACAAGGTTGTGCTTGGTGTTTGTGTTTTTTGGATGTTTTTAAAAAGGATGAAATTCTGGTTCGTGATATTCCTATTGTGCGTGAATTTGAGGATGTCTTCCTAAAAGAAATCCCAGGTCTATCCCCTAACCGTGATATGGAGTTTACTATTGAGTTGGAACTTGGAACATGTCGATCTTGAAGGCATCTTACTTAATGGATCCAATAGAAATGCAAGAAATGAAGAAGCAACTTGAAGAGTTGCTCAATAAGCCAGCAGGGATATATTCGACCAAGTGCATTCCCATGGGGTGCCCCCGTCTTGTTCATCAAGAAGAAATATGTTTTTTTTAGACTTTGCATCGATTATCAAGAACTGAACAAAGGCACCATCAAGAACTGAACAAAGGCACCATCAAGAACAAGTACCCCTTGCCGAGGATTGATGATCTTCTAGATCAATTACAAGGTGCCAAATTCTTCTCCAAGATTGATCTAAGATTAGGTTACCATCGGCTCAGGATTCGTGAGGAGGATATTCCGAAGACTGCATTCCGGACGAGATATGGTCACTACGAGTTTGTAGTCATGCCATTCGGACTAATGAATGCTCCTGTTGTGTTCACACATTTGATGCACAAATGCTTTAGGCATTATCTGGATAAATTTATTGTGGTGTTCATTGATGACATCCTGATCTACTCCCTGAATTAAGGAACTCATGAAGAACATTTTTAGATTGTTTTATCAATTCTTCGGGAAAATTAGTTGTATGCCAAGTTATCCAAGTGTGACTTTTGGTTAAATAAATTTCCTTTCCTTGGGCATGTGATCAACATGAAAGGAGTAATAGTTGATCCACAAAAGATTGAAACTGTGGCTAATTGGAAGCAACCTCAAAATGTTAAAGAGGTACGTAGTTTCTTGGATCTTGCAGGTTATTACAGACTGTTCGTGAAAGGATTTTCAAAGATCACCTTACCCATGATTGGTTTACTTCGCAAGGTTCATAAAAAGTTCATCTGCGATGAGAAGTGTGAGGCCAACTTCTAGAAATTGAAAAAGTGTCTCATGTTTACACCAGTTTTAGCATTGCCTGAAGGAACTGAAGGGTATGTGGTCTACAATGATGCTTCAAAGCAAGGTTTGGGATGCGTGCTTATGCAACATGGGAAAGTTATAACATATGCATCTCAACAAATAAAGCCGTAAGAGGCAAGCTACCATACCCATGACATGGATTTAGCTACAATTGTGTTCACTTTAAAGATCTGGAGACCCCATCTCTATGGTGTCAGTTGCCAAATTATCTAGATTATGCCTTCAAACTCAACTTAATTTTTTTCATGTTTCAAAAAACTCAATGTTATGTATTATGATTTCTCAATTTCTCAATTTACCCTTACTTTTACAATTAATCATTCTTGAAATAAATGTCAAAAAGAAACTAAAAACTTTCAAATAAAAAGAGATCATCATCTAATATATAAAAAAAATAGAATTCTTGTGTGGAGTTGTTAATAGTCTCTATGTCAACATTTTCTTCTTCTTCTTATTGTTTCATCTAATGCCTTTGATTTTCTTTTTTTGTTTTTTCCTAGTATAATACTCTTTAGTTTTTTAAGAAATTTGCATAATCCTCTTAAATGTACAACAAACTAAATATATTACATTTTTCGAAGTTCATATAGTAAAATATTAGCCGGGACATTTTCTTTTATGCATTTAGGAACTCCAAAAACTCTAAGTAAAGAGTACTCTCTTACACAAAAAAAGAAATATTTTACAAAGTACATGTAGGTTGTATTCTGAATTATTCCTCCAAACAACTTATTTTTTATTAATGCATAAAAAACTCAACTTTATGTATTATGATTTCTCAATTTCCAATTTACCCTTGCTTTCATAATTGATCATTCTTGAAAGAAATGTGAAAAAGGAAATTTAAAACTTTCAAATGAAAAGAAATCAATATCTAAACTAATCTAATCTAATCCTTTTCTTGAAACGAATCTAATCTAATCTAATATTTTAAGTTAGTGGTTCATTTATTACCTAGTAGACAATAATTACACCACTTAGCATATGAGAAAAACAATAAATACATCACTAATTATTTTGAGTTACTTAGATAAACTCTCTTATATGTGTAAAAAAAAATTGATTATTATTTTCTTGGGCTCAATTATATAGGGTTATTGGACTTTTCGAAATACAGTTCAACTAAAACCAAACTACTAATATCCATATAGCTTTTTATGGTATTATTATTTTTTATAGAAATCATTTTCTTAGACTCAATGAGATAGGGTTATTGGACCGTCCGAAATGTAGCTCGACTAAAACCAAACTAATAATAGTCATATAATATTTTTATTTTATTATTATTCTTTAAAAGAATATATGAGTTATAATATTATTCCAGTTTCTGCAATTGTAAATCAATTCTACAAATTAGGGAGTACATCGATCTAGATCCTTTATTACAAAAACTAAAAATATGTAGAGATAAGAAAAAATAGTTCATTAGTAACAAATAAAAATAATGTATAATAATAAGATCACATAGAAGATGTATTGATGATACACTATAGAAAAATATAATAGGAATAAATTATCATCTACACTCGAGTCCTCATGTCAACAACAAAGTATTATAATAACATCACATAGATGAATTATTAATGATATACTATATAAAATATATAATAAGGATGAATTATAATTTATATTAGAGTATTTACTATAGCCACGGGCCACAACCTCTAGTATACTATAAAGTTAAGTTAGCGGTTCATTTATTATCTAAAAGTCAAATTATTTTTTCCAATTATGCATTTATATTAACTCAAATGGGAACATTTTTTATCAGTAATACCCTCTCATTTAACATTTGTTTTACCTATTATACCCTCCCACAAATATAACATATCCATATAGTCATTCTTCTCATGTGAATTACCTCTTATAACCTTAAATGTTTTTCCAATATTTAGTGAGATGCATTCACACATGCCATCATTCATTTCGTCTTTCCAATCCTTCGACTTCCTCCCACATTTATTTTGGCATTACATAACTAACGACTTGCTCCTGTATATAATATGATGTTGCGAAACTTTACGACTTTCTCACCCAATGGCTAATTCAATCTGTAAATACCTCTAAAATGGTTGCTCGATGCCTAATTCAGATGGTTATTCAAGAGCTCGATTTAGCCCCTCAAGTAATAACCTCGATCTTCTGGTAATCATTTACTTGTTGTTAAACTTGCATTCTTTTTATTCAACAGATTATTATTTGATATGCTTCTACTGCTTATAAAGGTGGTAAATTTTCAATTATATTGTGCAACAATATAAATAGACGTTCGTGTATAACATATATAGACATTTACAATGATGCATATATCCTCCGTGCGAGAACAACACCCGTTATTTTAATCTCAAATATATTCCAATCTAATTCCAATAGAGATTAATTAGTGACGGGGCCTAAATGATCGTTGTGCCCAATCAAAGTAATTATCCTAACTAGGAACTCTACAATAGTAAAGAGGCAAGCAAGAGTCGACTCCCATAGAGAGTCAACTTATCAATTCTTGTGTAGTTAAAGTGATTAACTTATAAGTAACCAAAGGGGTAGGGGGGGAATGCAACTAAACGAAAAACTTGATTGTGAATAATATGATGAGAAACACTTCAGTCAACAAACATCCACACAAGTACACAACGGATAGATAGGTTGATCATTGACAACTATTAACGTCCGAGTTCATCAAATTCATATTATATGGTTTTCCTAATCCATGTTCTGATATAGTTATTAGTCCAAATATTCCTAATAACCCTTACTAACCTACACCATTAAAACTATCAAGATTTAATAACCAAGCAACAATGAACTCAGGAATCGATAGGTGCATGTAGTACCATTGACTTGAGTCGATATTGAACATGCAATCGACTCTCTCTACAATAGCAATCCCAACTAGATCATGCAATTGATTTTCTACACAAAGATAAGACCTTTCAACTAGAGATAATCAAACCGCAATATGAATAAGATCCAATCTACCTAGATGATCAGGCCAGACACATAAATCAAATTCAATAACATTCAAGCACAAGAGAGATGAAACAGTCCAAATATAAGGTAGAAGTCTTACAACCAAATCGTCCGAAGGCTTCAGCAGTTGAAATAAAGATAATAATACTAAAAGCACATCCCGACATTCTATCAGAAAGCAACAAAGGTCCGGAAGGAATCCCGCAAGCGAAGCCTATATGTTATTCTCGGCCCAACAGGGGCGTGGTCGCGCCATGGCTCGGCTGGTCTGTGGTCTGTAGCAAATAGTTGCGCGGTCGTGCCACTTTGGGCGCGGTAGCTCCCAGGGTTCTGCAGCCCTGCGCGGCTGCGCCTTCTTCTGTGCGATCGCGCCTTCGTCCCTGCGACAATCTTCTCTTCGTCTTTCCTCAAATGTTTGTAATCCTCATGACTAACGCTTCTGCACTGCATGGTCCGGATCATATCATCGCTAAATCACCAATAAATAACGCTAATAACCACAGGATGCGCTATGCAAGATATCACCTATCAATTAGCACAACCTAGAAATAATCAAATTTTATCTGACTTGCTATTCATTTAGTTATTCACTTAAATATATTGGTAAGTTTCATGAGAATCAGACTTTTAGTTATATTATTAATAATACACTCATCTAAATCCTCCTCAAACGTAGAGAAAAAACTATTGCCTATATCACAACTCTGATACCGATAAAAGACTATTTCTTATTGTAATCAAATACTTTGTACAATGAGTTAGAAAATACAAATCAAAGAACAACCCTAGCTCTCAAGTTACACAACCAAAAAGAGTATATAAAATCAAATTTTAAAAAGAGAACAATAATTACGTAGATAAAATAGCCATAATAAATGATTTTTTACAATTATTATTATTATTATTATTATTATTATTATTATCATTATTATTATTATTATTATTATTATTATTATTATTACTACTACTACTGCTGCTATTATAACAATACTTATTAGCTTCACTATTTTGAAGTATTATTTACCTTCAAAAGTCAACTAGCACAAACTCAATTTTTCCTTTTATCTTATTTATATTCCTTCACCTCTCTCTAAAAAAATACTATTTTTTTGGAAGACCACTTATTTCAATGATATATGAAATGGATCGTAATACTTCATCTTTCAATTTATCTTTCCCTTAATTTCGTTAAAATCTTTATCTTCATCATTCTCCATTTTTAACTCTCCTAGAAATTATAACTGCCCCAACATGGATTATATGTGTATATAATCTCTTCTCGTATATATTAAACTAAAAAATAAACATACTATAAAGGGGATTAAAGACTAAAAACAATCTACATATAGTGTATCATTAGTTATTATATTAAAAAGAAATATTATTTATATTTTTGAAAGATTAATATTATGAGAAGTTTACACTAATTATTTTACACCTATAGAGTAATAATTAATTTTAAAAAATATATAAATTACTCATAAGATACCAGAAAATATACTAATATTAGTTAAAGAGTTAATGTTTATTAAAAATAATAAATAACCATGAATCTGATACCTATAAAAAAGAGTTTTTATACTTAATTTCTCTAACTTAACTTACTTTTATTTTATTTTTTCCCCTAAATCTCTCTCCATCAATTGCTTCTTTAGTGATCGTTACGATTGTAGAGGTCTTCATGATATTAAAACTTTTTACGTGAAACTTATCATCTTTTCCGATTATAACATGCAACTGAAAGCTCATGAATATTGTGAACAAAAATAAATTGGATTGGAGTTACAAAGAGGGGAGAAAACTTTGATTTGTATTGACCGAGTGAGAAATTTAATTGGACAAGGAAAAAATCTATATAAATCAGAATCAAATTCGATAAATTTGTCGATTGCTTCTTCCTTGAGAAAATATTGAATTATTAATTTTAAAATTATAATAATGGATTGAATAATAACATGTAAGAATGACATATGCATTGTACTAAATATGATATCCTATCAAACTGAAAATAACATCCTACAGAAGAATATTTTAGATTTCAGTATATACACAACAAAATTGAAATCATAAATAATCCATAGAGTCATTCACTAGAAAATAAAAATATCTCCATGATGATACAATGTACCAATAAATAGTTACATATTATAGACAACCACACACCTTACATTTGTTAATTTAATGAAATGGAGTATTGTCACACTGAATTATTTTAATCACTTTATATATTACATTTTATCTACGTGATTTATTCAAACTTTCATAGACAAACAAGAAAAAACGCATTCAAATATTATATATCTAAATCAAATTTTTTTTCCATATAATATGCAACCTAAAAAATAAATTCGTGCAAAGAACGGGCATGAGTAGTGTAGTATATATTAAAATAGAATTCTTTTGTAGTGTTATTAATAGTCTCTGAGTCAACATTTTTTTTCTCCTTATCGTTTCATCTAATGCCTTTGTAATATGTTACAAATCTTTTGGCATTCAATCACAATGGTTTGTTATAAATTAGTGTGTTTAAATAAAGATTTGACGTTTTCAGTAGGGAATTTAATTTACCGTTTACTAATTATGCATTGTCAGAGTTATTTTCATGGAATCATAGACCCTCTCCACTCTATATAGGCAAACTTCCATGCAATTAGTTGGTAAGTTAATTCCATAAAACTCTCAGTCATGTCCAGACATGTTAACATATAGATCTATCAATGAATCAAGGTTGTTTTATCTATCCTATCTTATCTTCATTCGGTCTTTTGTATAATGTATTTCCTTTCACAAAAGCGACAACGATTTCTCATAAAATACTAAAATGAGGCCTCTTATAGTCAGAATTTGTTTATACCAGGAGCATTCTTTGTTTTTGTACCATTTATCATTATTCAATTCTTCCATTGAGTTGATATATGCATTTTTACAATTTTAAGATTCTATGTTGTCAAATATACAACTTGATTGTAATTTATCAAAAATAGAGTGCATATACAATTCAATATCTACATTAAAAAAATTATCAGTTAAATGTCAAACTCCTTCAAATAAATAGTTCCTATTTTGTCATTATATATATCTAGACCGGGCTTAAGCGGATATGAATAGTAATTGGGTTGTGTAAGAGTGGGTGGCAATATTGGACTTAAACAAAGATAATATTGGGCTTAAAAAAAATTGTTCTATTGATTTGGTTATGTCTCTCTTCTCTCTTCATGTGTACGCTTCATTCCTATATGTTGGTTCGTTCTTCCCTCCTCGATGCCGCATTGCTTGCCGTTGTTTCCTCCGTCATCGTTTTGGTGAGGGGTGAGGTTGTTGCGCACAACAAACGAATGGGGAAAGCTTGAGCCCCTAGATCTGGGTCATTCATTGCGAATCAAAGGGGACAGCAGGTTACACGTTATCTTATCTACTCATTATCTTGTATTTCTTCTTCTTCCTTAAATCTCCCCAGATCTGATTCAATTTTATTTTTGTTTCTTCCTGTTGCGCTGTCCACCGTCGCTGGAGATCTCTCATCAGCTTTGACGGTATCGACATATTCTCTAATTTCCTATTGTATATCTCCTAGCAACTGATTGAAATTTGTTTCTTTAATCAAAAGGGCATCTATGTTTCCATTACCAAGGAGTGGTATCAACATCATCTCCAATTTCATCAATATCTTGTGTTTGTGTTAAGGTATGTTGACTTCATTGTTATTGTTAGTGTGTGTTTATTTTTTCGTTAATTAAAATCGATTTTAATTATTTCATTAGCCAAAACTAGAAGCATAAATAACTAATTAATGCTTATAATGATATTGTAAATGGTGTCCAACAAGTAAACCCACTTTCTTGTCCTATGTGTCTTCATATTGTGTACAATTGCATCATTTATTTTACGTGTCTTGTTTTTGTGTTCTCATATGACACGTGTTGTTAAAAAATAAAAAAATAAGCAACAACTTACCCATACATATATTTGCCCTCATTCATATTTTCAATGCAAAATTACTGACTGCTTAGCTTCTATGTGATTTCTTTCCTTCCTAAATTTGATACACAAGGTTATAGATTTTAATTTCTCTTTTCCCTATGCCTCTTGTAATTGTTCATTTCACTAATATATGGATATATGAAGCAAGATTTACAATATTTTGAGACAATATTCAATCTGATGCTTTATGAATTAAACACAAGCACTTTATTTAACTGCTTGTAGATTACAATTGTAGATTTTCTGTTTTTTATTATTATGTTTACGTTAATTGTTATAGTTCAGTGCGCATGCAAAATTTTAGTGCTAATAGTGATTACACATTATGCCCCTATAATTGGTGAAAGCAGTAGGGTTGCTATATTTTCACTATCATAATATCGAATTGCTATAGTTGACTCTTATTCTTCATAAGGATTGTTCATGTTAAATTTTGAGCTGACAATGGTTGCAATCTTTGAAGTTCCTGGATCTGCGCAATACTTTGGATGAATTGGATCTGAATGATGTTGCTGCGAAGGTATATATTTTCAAGGCTTTTGTTTACTTTGATAACTCGTTTCAGGAAGGTGAGTAACTTTGATTCTTACTGAATTTGTTATCCCATCTTGAGTGATGTAGCTATCTCCACAGTAGTGTTCCTAATTGTTAAACATAGGATAGTCTAAATACATTGTTTAGTGTGTTATAGTCTTTTTAAATAAAAGGTTTGCTTAAAAAGGTTGGAAATTGTTATTATTATATTTCAATTTATGAAATCATACTTTATTCTGATGTTGAATTGTTCATTGAAGGGCTTCTGCAATTTTTTTATTCTCATGTCAGAAATCTGTGATGTTTTACTAGAGGAAATGTTGATTATTTAGTTTTTGGTCATTTGCTGAGATTATGGTATCTGATCTTAGGGCTAGAGATGTTTTGATTTGTGAATTAAGTATTGGATTTGGAAATTGTGGTAATTGAATGGTGCAGATATAATGATATGTGATAAAGCATAAAATTTAGATGCATTGCTGTCAGGATATTAAGAGAATTTGTATTGGCATTTATCTAAGAACTTTTGTCCTACTTTCTTAATATGAATTCTTATATGCATACTATGTTTGCAACTATAAGGTCTTAATGATGAAATTGCTGGTAGTCAAAGAGGAAATGTTGATTATGTAGTTTTGTGGTCATTTTCTGAGTTACGTTTTTTCCTGAAGTCATTTATAACTTCTGTAAGTAAAATTAATTATTTGAAATTATTGTAGATGTTGATTACACAACAGAGAGAGAAGTGCAGAAATATATGTGGAACGTGCATTGTTCATCGAAGGTGCTCCCTTTGTGATCCTTCACCGGATTGACAATTCGGTGAAGGTGCTCGATCTAGATCCATGCCGAAACGACGACCCCAGTCATTTTCGTATCAACTGGTATTAGAGAACATTCATCAGATCGTCAATTTGTGTTTAAGTGTTTGATGAACAGAACAAGGACGTGTTTGAGGAACAGGACAAGAATGTGTTTGGCTCGTTGAAGTGCGAGCCCGGGCGAGGTGGCGCGGGTGCAAAAGAGGAGATAACTCAACTTCTAATTTGCACTCAACGTAATTGTAAAAAAAAATACAAGAAGGCTATAAATAGCCAAATAGCTCTCCCAAAAACCCTAATGGTCTTGGGCCTTATTCTAACAATGGGTCGACCCTCTTAAGTATAAGAGAAGCACACACCCCAAATAGAAAATGCATAAAATATGATAATGCTAAATAATAATAAAAATATGTAATAGCTATATACTAAGTATTCGACCAAGGAGGACGTCATGGTCGAGGTCGTATCACATTCGCCTCGAATCGAGTGAATGCAAGCCAGGATCGCATCAACAATCGTATGGTTAATAGAATGGGATCCTGAACCTCGTGATGTTTATTGGAACAACCTCACTGTATCATATGCTCAACTGAAAATCAGGAGACTACTAATGGCAGTTACCTTTTTCTTCCTCACTTTATTTTTCATGATTCCTACAGCATTTGTGCAATCTTTAGCTAATGGTGATGGGATTCAGAAGATTTTTCCGTTCCTATGACCATTGTTGAAATTATAAGTAGTTTGGTATTTATACTTCTTGCTTCCATTAGGATGTGTAAATATTATAATGAGATGAGGGAAAATGTTACTTCTCGTTGATGGATGATGAGTGTATTAATATACTTTAGAAAGGAGATATTTCCTCTATGCATTAATACCGCATTAATCGATAGGTTCCCAGGACAACCATCTACATATAAAAGCATTGACTATATTACTGATGACAACAACAACATATACCTTACTGAGTCCATTCACACACTATGTCCATCAGGAATGAGATCACACGAACTAACTCTGAAAAAAGACTGACCTGTTATATTACTGCGCAATCTAGATCCATCAAGTGGTTTACGCAATGGAACCAGAATGATTTGTAGAACATTCTACCGCAACACAATATTGCGGGAAATCTCATCTGGGTACTACAAAGGCGAACAAACATTTATTCCAGGCATAATTATGAGATCACCATCATCATAAAATTACCCTTTCCAATTCCAGTGTAAACAGTTCCCCATAAAATTATGCTTTGCAATGACAATCAACAAATCACAAGGACAAACGCTCGACCGAGTAGGATTATATCTAAGACAACCATGCTTTTCATACAGTCAACCATATGTAGCCTGCTCAAGAGCAAAATGCCGAAACGATCTTAAAATATTCACAAATCCTACTAATGAAAACTATCGAGATAAACAAGATGTAGAGAACAACGTACCCTTCGAAATAATAAAAAAGCACAAATAATATAATCAAACGCTACATCACCTACCACTCTACGTCTTTTGGATTAAAGACACAACAACCCTTTCATCAAAGGTACACACTCCACCTCAAAATTATGCATTACACCCATGACCATTTACATATTCAATCTTCGTAATCCCGTGTTCTACTGTCAACCTCCCAACAGGTCATAGAGATATCCAACTAATCCGAACGAGCTACTGTATCTATAACTTTATAATTAAATGTTTTCAAGTGCTTCTTGTAGCGACCATATGTAATGACAATCTTTCTTGTTTTTAGATATATAAAAATATAATTATCTTGTATACACTTACGCTACACATGATAACACATAACACTATTCAATATAACAACGAAAACATAAACATGTAGATAATCATATATCATGGCCCGTGCAATGCATGGCATATTCATCCTAGTTGAATATAATAAGTAACTTCCTTGGAATCGACTGGAATTAGGAATCGAAATGAAAATTAGAGGTCATAATCAATTGTTTTGTAGTAGGGTGTTTTTATTATTAGAATGAACCATTTAGTAATTTGGTTCTTCGTATGTTGTGAGAATGAACTATTTATAAAAAGTTATTTGTAGTTTTGTATAATACCATAAATAAAAAATTACACTATAAATTTGTATCTGCATGATTATTGTATCACCTACTATACGAATTACTATGAAAATATGCAAGAAAACAAAACGTTGATACATGACAAATTATTAGTAGACATTACAGATCCTATTGATTTATTTATTTCTTGTTAAAACTATATAATAATA
Source organism: Phyllobates terribilis (assembly GCF_046119375.1). Classification (NCBI taxonomy): domain Eukaryota; kingdom Metazoa; phylum Chordata; class Amphibia; order Anura; family Dendrobatidae; genus Phyllobates; species Phyllobates terribilis. The sequence goes on along the minus strand of NW_027368905.1, from coordinate 9,556 downwards.
TATTAACTATTAATTATAGAAAAATATTCAATTTTCATTATGTGTTTTGTAATATTCACATATTACAATTTTACCTATCCTCTTTAGATTGTAATGTTTCATATGTTTGTAAGATACTATAGCCGAAAATGAGGCAAAATATGAATGACCATGAAAAGGTACTGGATGTCCATTATTTATGTTCTGTTTTTATGTTCATTGATTGATGTATATGTTTAAACACAATTCGATGGTTATTTAATTATGAACACAAACTATCTAATCTAATCTATTTATCTATATATTCAATTTAATTTGATCTAATTTTCTAATATATACTATAAAACTTGAATTGCTGGTTAATTAAATGACTCAAAATCAACCTATCTTTTTTTATTGTTAGGGATCTTGTCCCGTGCTTCGCATGGGGTCATGGCTAGTAATCGATGATAACAATTATTTCAATTTGATTAGAAAATATTTTTAAAACTATATTATTTTGTAGTTTTGATGAAATAATTATGTTGTATACCACACCATAAATATGGGTATGTTTTTAGCATCAAACACGGAAGGAAGGCAGCGACGATGATCTTATTATTAATTATGAATAAGCGATTTTTTTAGACTGGTAAGGAAGCGTTTCTATATGAGGGTGTTGGTGCTAATAAATAACAATTGGCAAGCATAGAAAATAATAATGTAAAGAATGCTAATTTTAACGGCACTTGAAGGATTAGCAGAAGATCGAGGTTAAGTGCTAACTTGTTGGAGCTATATCGATCATCCGAGCGATCATCAGAGTGGAAGCGACATGCATAGAGAGCGAGAAAGATTTGCAAAGCTAGAGAGATTTGGAATGATCTACTCGTATGAATTTTCTTTTAACTCAAAGTATGATCTACTGATAAGATTTTTTGGATTGATTATTAGTTACTGATAAGATTTTTGTAGATTGATAAGAAAGAGTGCATTTTTTGTTATTCATTAATAAGCAATTTTTTTAGATTGATAAGAAAAAACGGTTTTTTTATATTGATGAGAAAGCGTTTTTTGGATTGATTATTAGTCATTAATAAGAAGTTTTCAAATTAATAAGGAAGCATTTCAATAAAAGGGTGTTCTACATAATCAATAGCATTGTGATACCTATATTTTTTAGATTTTTGTATTTTTTGCTTCTTTCCTTTATTTTATTGTGTAGTTTTTTTAATGTTTTTCTTTCCTTTTCTTTTTCGTGCTCTAGTAGTTTTATTGTATGTTTTTTTCTGTAAACAATAATAATACATTAAAATACTATATGAATATTATTATGCTGGTTTTATTGTAGTTACATTTTAAATTTTTCAACAACCCTATATAATTGACATAATTAAAATGTTTTCTGTATAGAATAATAATACAATTTAAAATACTCTATTAATATTTTTAATCTAGTTTTATTCGATCTATATTTCGAATAATCCACCAACCTTATCTAATTTAGGCTATGAAAATGATAATTATTTACTTTTTCTATATATAAGAGTGTTTATATTAGTGATCTAACACTAATAATTGTCTCTTTTTTATATTCTTAGTGGTGTAATTATTCTTATTTTGTAAATTGATTTGATACAAAAGGTCGCTTATTTTGGTATTTTATAAATTTTTATGTCATTGTACTTCGTGATATTAGATATCGCAATATATTTGTCTACTAATTCTCATTTTTTCCTTGAATAAAACTTGCGAACATTCAAACAACCCTGTCTAATTTAGGCCAATAAAATGATAATCATTTACTTTTTTATGTTTAATTGTGTTTGTATTAGTCAATCAACATAATAATTTTTTTCAAATATTGTTAGTGGCGTAGTTAATCTTGTTGTGTAATTTGATTTGAAACAAAGGTCACTTATTTCGGTCGTCTTTTTATTTTGATGTCTTTGTAGTTCATGATATTAGATACCGTTATATATTTGTCTACTCAATCTAATTCTTTTCCTCGAATAAAACTTAGGAATCCGTTTATTTGAATCTACAATATTACGTTGTACCATGGCGGTTGGTAAGAGAAAATATAGAGAAAAAAAACTACACAATAAAATAAATGAAATAAAAAAAATATTAAAAAATGGAAGATCCTGGTAAAAAGGCAAAGAGATATGTATTTTGGTGTACCGTATTCCCTAGTGTAGCGTGAGGACGACCAAGGTAGAGCAATTGAGTCAGTGCCTTGTCCATTAATGGTTATGGAGCTCCAACGCGGTTCATTGTTTCAGACTTGTTCCTTGTTGTTGTGTTGTAAAAGAAGTAACTGAGGTGAGTATGATCTTGAGTGGTGTGTTTGTAGGGATATATATACACATCCGTGGTTTAGCATTATGGAAGTTGAATAGTTTCTGAAACCCCATGGTTGATATTTTAATGCTGATTTCCCAGAAGCCATAGTTGAGATCTTTAATGGTTATTTAGGGCATATGGTGTTTTAAGTTGACTGAGGATCTCAATGGTTCGATTTCTTTAATGTTTTTTTTTCAATCGATTTTTTTTATACTTTAATTGTGATTTATGGTGTAGAACGTTTAAGTTGACTGTGGATTGGAAACGCATAAGAAATTGTCTATGTGTAATAAATATCAATAAATTACACATTTATGATTGTAACCCAATGCTAAGTTTACAATATGTTAGATATAAGATATAAGATACCCTTATATTAACTCCATCTAGATATTCTTATCATTTTCTATTTCCTTTTCTACTCTCATCGTAACCATAATTTTCTTTAAATTAAATGATAAATGATGATGATGATGATGTTTAACAACCTCTCCAACTCCTTCCAGCTGTAATCGTCTCTTCACATGTCTTCGGTTATGCCTCTTCAACCTCTCTAATTATGTCCTTACAACTCTAAACAGTTATAACCTTTGATTGACCCTATTAAATATATAACTCTTCATTAACCTTATAAATTAAGCATTGATCCAAATTTTAGTTGATTTTCATAATAACTAGTCGAGCCTTGTTATTGATTTAGAGACCCTAAGCACGACACCGATTTTTTTTGTCTCAAATTCCAATTTTAGCATAGAGATGAACAATTGATTTAAAAAAAGTTATATTGTATTTATCTGTAAAAAAGTATTATGAGAATGTCCCTTATAAAAATTTAAAACATTCATAACATATGTTCAGCTATATTATCATCCATGTATTGCGACTAATTAAATTTCTGAACTACAATAATTTATATTCTTCCATGGTATTTTATTTTACATTCAAAAAATAATTAAATAACATCAAAAATTATCAATGTCTCTTTTTACTATTAATGTGTGTTAGCTTTCTACTAAATATTTCTCCATGAATAATTTTAAACAAAGATAAGCATTTATACTTATTAAAATGTGTGGATCGTATGTTTTGAGTACATAATCTAACTAAAGAATGGTTGTTTTGTGCGGAAAAGATTAAGAGTTTTAAGGCAATAAATTCCAACACAATCTTCTTTATTGATTTTCTTAGAGTTTACAACTTCAAGGCGAATACACAGTTCTTAGTTCGTCTCTCTAAACTCTCCTAGATATTTTCTAAACTCTAAATCAACAAAGATAACCTCAATGAATGAACAGAAAAAACTTTCTAATCCATTTAACTAAGCTATTTATACTAAAGGCATAATCACCGGGAACTAATCTACCAAAAGATATATAATCTAATTAAATAATACTGTGAATCGTAACATAAACTCAAAGATAACAAAGTAGCTCTAACAACCTAGATTGCGAATCTAGGAGATCTCGTATAAACTCTATCTTTCTCTTTATAGTAACTGGGAAGATATCTTTCCTCTTTTATGCGATCGGTTCCTTTCCTTCTCACTCGGTTCCCTTCAGCGTGTCACTCCCTTTTGTTACTTGGAACCTTAGTTGACCGGTTCCCTTGACTCTGGTACTCGATTACCTTATTCTGGTGAAGCGCTTTAAGCAAGTCGTTTCTCTTCTCGCTTGAATCACTTCAATCGCTTCATCTTCGTAACTCAAGCTCCTTAATTCCTTTGCTCCAATGACCTAATTTGCTCGAAGGCCTATTAATATCCTGCAATAACTCACGCAAGGTAGACATAGTATATAAAGATGATTGTTATCATTAAAATTGAGAGATTGTAGGTTATATATACTAGTTGCTAGTTCCCATAACCCAACAATTTCCACTTTTTTAATGATGACAAACATAGAATCCTGGCATAGATATATCAGATTAGCCAAAGGAACTGAGAAAAGAATAATCCTTGATTCCCCCTTAACCTGTGAACAATTTACACTTATCTCCCTTTTGAACTTATCACGAGGGTTAGTGCCCCCTTAATTAAATAACTCATATGCATGTATTATTTCCCATTTTGACATCATTTAAAAGGACATGCTCAATATTAAACAAGGGAAATAAGCATAGCACGTGCATGCCCTCAAGAGGTAATGCATATGAAAACAATCAAGTAAGTCGCTTCTTAGTAAGCACTATAGAAAGCAATCATTTAAACACAAAGGCACACTTCATATATTAATAAGCAAGTAATAAGAGCACAAAATACATTTAGATAAATGAGGGCTTTTGGATTCCTAAGGAGTTCTAATTGCAGAGAATGGGCCCTGATTCAAGTCCTTCTATTCTTCTTCATAATCACTCAGATGATCTTCCTTCAGAGGGTCGACCATAAGGGCCTTGATGTGATGGAGGTGCCAATCAATCATCTTTCTAAGGCCTACCATGTTCTTGTTCAGCTGAAGCACTTCCCCGAGAGTTCAGAGTTGGATCTCAGTAGGGATTAGGTTTTTAGGTAGAAGGGGCTTGGTTGATCTCTGGAGCTGCTCAGTCTTAGGTTCAGATTTTGGTTTTGGCTTCTCTATAGGGGCATCCATACTCGCGTTTTTCACTAGTCGTCGTAGACCAGTCACGGTCACGATGCTCTCAAGGGGTGTTTCTTTGATTGGTTTGTGGATGCCAAGATCGATCATCAGCTTCTTCACGATGTGCGGGTAAGGAAGTGCGTGATTCTTGTGCATCTTGATTGTGAGAATGTGGTTCAGGATAAGCCTAGGGGTGTCAAATTATACTCCCCTCTATTGCAGCACGTAAAAGGCAGGCATTGGCGATGGTGACTGTATCGCGCTTCTCTTGGTGAGGAATAGCGTTGCGCGCAAGATGAAGTGAAGCAGCTTATTCCCAAACGGTAGCATGTGCGTCTTTATTCCTTGGGCTTGGATTTTCTGACGAGTAGCTTGATGGTCTCCTCCTTCCCAGATGGCCAATTTTTCTTTGGCAGCGCGACGTACCCCTTGCCGATAGGCAGGCCTAGGACTTTTGCAACGAGCTTGACGTGTACTGTCTTGGGCTCATCACCCCACGGAATCTGCGCAACTGAATAACTCTGACCTAGGGATGGAGGCATCGGAACTAAGGCGTTGTAGAATTTTCTCACCTAGTCCAGGTCGATGGTGAAGGGCTCCTCTTCCAGTTTGTATCAGCGTGTGCGCTCTAGGGTGGTAACTGTCACAGCTACATCAAACTCTGCCGATTGAGGGTCTTCCATAACCTTTGCCCTATGATTAGAGACTCGATCACCATACGTGTGCCAAAGTTGCCGTGAGGAGGGGGCAGCTGAATTTCCGGTGTGCATTCCATCGGTATCACTGCCTTGGAGGCAAGGCCCTTGTCCTTCTTGATAGTAGTGAAAGAGGGAGTGATGGATGGAGAGAGCTCTTTTAGTGAAAGGCGGCTGTTTGGAGACTCTGGAGTGGTGAGGGTGAGGGTTGGAAGGGTACTTTCACCGTGAGCTGAGATGGTTTGGGTGTGCTCACTACTCTTTGAGGGAGAAGGATTTGGAGTGGTTGAGGAGAAAGAGTGGATTGGCTTGGTGGTTGTGGGTTTGTCTTCCTCCATAGGATGGGAGAGGAGTGTCGAGAGGAAGTGGGCTCTTGGGTTTTTGGTGGTGATTGGATGGCCGGAGGAGGAGGGGAAGGAATTTTCTCCGGGGTTTGATGTCCCCGAGAGTGGATTGATGTTGTGGTGATCTGGGTTTGTGGATTTTCCACCGCCGCAGGTAGGGCTCTGTTTGTGATGGTTGGAGGTTATGTATGGGTTGAGGAGATGGGTGGTAGAGATTCGAGTAAGGCTTGGTACTTCATAAAATTGTTCCCACTGTTTGGGGGAGATGTTCATTTGTTTGGCTATTTTTGTGTTTTGAAGTAGCTTGAGAGAGTGAATAAGAGATGAGAAGGAGAGAGATTTAGATGAATGAGATTGGGGTGAGGGGGTACGGATCTGGACGGGAGTGATTTTTATATGTGGTTTGCAACGGTCCAATAGCAACGACTCAAATCGGATCAGATCAAGCGCCTCGGAACTCGAAAGAAGCAGGTGGCTGTTGGGAACTAGGGCATGATGATTGCCTATGTAGTAGGCGGCCGTTTTAATGCTCGGTCCTTATATATCTGTCGGTACCCATGTTCAGTTCCCATCAAATCTGCGGTTATTACTTACTCAGAAAACTCGATCCACATCATCTTAGGAGTTGTGTCTCAGTTCCCACTCTTAGCGGGATATATTTACTAGCTTAAGCATTTATACAAATTGAAACACATAAAGGGACTTCATAGCTCTTTAAATAAACATGTACTAATCATATTTAGGAAAGTCTTAGTCATCTAAGTGAATATTCCCAGGTGTGGACTAATGATCATAGGGAACGGAACACAAAGATCAGGCTAAGGGACTAGCTTATAAACACGAATCATATCTGCAAGGGCTTTTGATATGGTTAAGAAGCGATCATCAGGTTTATTTCTCGAGGCTTGAAAGAGAGAGTATGCAAATGTATCAAATTCAGCAAGCAATAGTAGATTCCTAGAAGGGGCTAACAAGTATTTTATCAATAAGCATCACATAGAACATACAAGAGACGAATACCCCTAAGAGTATAGGCCAGGTTCGTGCACGTATTAGTCTTAAATTCCCAAGTTTAAAAGAAGCATGTATTTATGAGTCAAGGTAGAAGGAACTTACAGAGAGGGAGATGTTTAATGAAGGGGGACCAATCCCAAGTGTAGCCTTAGTTTGATAAATGGTTCCTTGTTCAGGGCCTTGGTGAACATGTCAGCTATTTGATCCTCATTTCTACAATGGTAAGCTCTATATTTTTCTTCTCCACATGATCTAGAAGACGTGATGACGAACGTCAATGTGCTTTGTTCGAGAGTGGTGCACAAGGTTCTTTGAAATGCTGATAGCACTTGCGTTGTCACATCTTATCTGGAGTGAGCCTATAGAAATACCAAAGTCCTTGAGTTGTTGCTTAAGCCATAGGAGTTGAGCACAACATGAAGCAACCGCTACGTATTCCACCTCGGTGGTGGACACAGTTACGGAATTTTGCTTTTGAGATCCCCAAGAAACAAGGCAAGGGCCTAGAAATTGAGCAATACCTGAAGTGCTCTTTCGATCAACTAAATACCTAGCATAGTCAGCATCTATATATCCAACAAGAGTAAAATTACAATGCTTAGGGTACCACAAACATAAATTACCTGTCCCTTTTAAGTAGCGAAAGATTCGCTTGATGATAGCGACATACGACTCCCTTGGATAGGATTGAAATCTTTCACAAGGGCTTACTGTAAAGACAATATCAGGTCTAGAGGCAGTTAAGTACATCAAAGAGCCAACCATACCTTAATAAAGGGTCTCACTAGTCTTGGGTCCATTAAGATCTGCATCAAGCTTAGTTTCCTGTGGACACTAGGGTGTAAAGGGACTTACTATTCTCCATACCGAACTTCTTGATTATCTCCGTTAAGTACTTCTGTTTATGATTTGTATGTCATCTGCCTTTTTCACCACTTGAAGGCCGAGAAAGAAGTTCAATTCCCCAATCATGCTCATGTTGAACTTGCTACTCATCACATTCTTGAATTTATCTGCAAGGAACAAATTAGTAGAAGCAAAAATGATATCATCTACGTATACCTGGACCACGAGAATGTCGCCCTTGTGTTCTTGAACGAAGAGTGTCTTGTCAATCGTCCCCCTTTTGTAGTTCTTTGCAGGGAGGTACTCGGAGAGACAATCATACCACGCCCTTGGTGCTTGCTTCAATCCATATAGTGCCTTGTATAGAAAATACACGTGCTCTGGGTCCTCGAGTCTTCAAGGTTGCTTGACATATACTTCCTTGTTGAGAACTCCATTGAAAAAGTTGTCTTCATATCCATTTGAAATAGCTTGAAGCCCTTATGAGAGGTGAAGGCTATCAACATACGAGAGGCCTTGAGGTGAGAGAATGGAGCATAGGTCTCATTATATTCAATTCTCTCTTGCTGGTTATACCTTGAGCAACAAGATGAGCTTTGTTCCTTGCTAAAACACTTGAGTCATCGAGCTGGTTCCTAAAGACCCAGCGAGTTCCAATGATAGTAAGATTAGAGGGCTTAGGGACTAGATGTCATACTTTATTCCTTTCAAACTCATGAAGCTCTTATTGCATAGCGGCCATCCAATCTGGATCAAGGATGGCTTCTTTAAATGTTCTTAGGCTTGGTGAGGGAGACAAAGGCGTTGAAGGCACATAGATTAGTCTTAGAAGTGGCTTCTTCAAGTGTTTCGGTGATTGCCTCTGGAGGAGCTTCTAAAGTGTCTCTTGAGAGAGTTTGCACTCCAGAGTGTAAAGGAGTGATCATGTTCCCTGGAGGATGAGCGTCTCGTTGCTGGAAGCTTCTAGAAGGAGGAGTTGTGCTAGGTACTTTGTTGGAGTGAGAAGGCATATCACTATCACTGTCTGAATCCCATGCTATGGGAACTAATGAGGTAAATGGAGGGGCTAGTGGATTTAAGGTTGTAGTACGAGGTGCTTGAGGGCTTTCTGAAGGTGCTTCTAAGAGAGCGTGTTAGTTTGAGCTTGCTCAGACTAATCGCTCCTTTTATTTTGATGATGATAAACACTATATTTGATATCTCTTTTGTTTTATGAGGATTACAGGAATAGCTTAAGAAACTAAGAGAGTCACTTTGAGACAGAGAACAAGCTAGAGACTATCTTTAAGCCTTGCGAAGATAGAGAGTATTGCTAAGACAGTCTCAACCAAACCTGAAGAAACTAAATCAACTCAGAAGTGAAGTGAAGTGAAGTTTGTTGAAGGAGAAGGACTAGCACAACGCATGGAGAGTCGCTGCGAACTAGTGAATGCTTTGCTTCAACATAAGTGAAGTGAAGAAGTCCCAGGTGGAATCCATGCACCAGCGTGTAGGGTATTCGGGTGCAACTAATGGGAATGCCGAGAAGCTAAGGATGGGTGAAAATGTGTTTCCTACCATGGATAGCGAGGGACGAGGATCGACGGGTTAGACGAATAAAAGGCTGCGAGTGGTGTGGGATGGATTGCCAGTATGGACGAGTTTGTTACAAGTTTGTTGCTCAAGAAAAGTGGAAGCGTGTGGAATTTGTGGTGCTCCTTGGTGGACCGACACACGGATTGCGCAGCGTGGAACTTTGTTGCAATATGTAATAGAATTCCCTTTCTTGAGGAATAAGTTT